>NC_090726.1:83520510-83545510 GCF_036898095.1 Palaemon carinicauda | reverse complement strand
GTTGGATAAATCGGCAAATTCATTAGCCCTGGCGCTTTGCTCTTTCATTAATAGGTTAGGTTGCCGGATAATTTTTATAAGTGATTATGGTCTCGAGTTTATAAATAAGGTGGTGATATCTGTCACGGACTTGATGAAAATGGAACACTTTCAGTGACCACATATAGGCCTTCAGCAAATGGCTTAGTGGAATCGCATAACAGGGAAATTGAGCGAATTTTACGTTACTCACTGGCTGATGACCCCCTTCAATGGCACGCCATACTTCTTACAGCTGAGTTAGCTTTGAATATTGCGTATAATGCTTCGCTCAGGCACACGCCTTTCTTTTTAGTGTATGGACAGGATCCTGCGTTACCATATTCGGTCCTCATCAATTCGCAAGAATTGCCAAATTATTCAAGTGATCAATACCGTGTATATTTATTAAATCTATTGAGGAAAGTAATGAACACCACTGAAAGGTTTTTGAAAAAGAGCTAATGAAAAACAGAGCTCAAAGTATGAGGGTGAGTTAAAAACCGCACCGGTAAAAGTATTTGTGGGCGATCGTGTGTACTTGAAACGATTACAACCTATGAAACAAACTAGTGCCAGCTTATTTGGGTCTGTACCGAGTAAAGATGGTTAAATCTAACACAGTTGTGATACAAAGCATTATTGATGGCACAGTGTCTGAACATCATCAGGCATTCAGGTGCCTGAATAGGAAGTTTTCAAATGTGTTCCTCCTTTCCCCCTGCAAATGTGACATTCCTCTAGTTGATGAGTAGAAATTTGTTTTTCCTTTGGTGTTGTTATTGTTTGAACAGACCTCATTTCTTCTTTGGACCTTTTTTAAATAAACTTGATGATAACAATATGTTCTTATGTTCATGCTTACTGTATACGTAAAATATTGTGGTAATTTTGCTGAGTGTGGAAATACGTATAACATTGCTGAGTGAACCTAAAAACAATTAGAGGTGATATCCATCAGGCGGATGCTGTATCATTCATGTATTTATATGATTCCTGGTTGCTAGGGCCAGGGCGGTTCCCAATTGGCAAGTGGCTGCATGATTAAAGTTCAGTCGAGGATAGGCAGTGTTAAAGAATGTGTAGATGTGAATACCTTATACTTAATGTTATAAGAGAAGGGTGGGAAGATGAATGATTTTCTCAGGAAAACGTCTAGTGGCCGCCAGTGGAAAGTTGCAAGTGTAAGTGTTGTAGTGATTTAAATAAATGGAGAAACGGTGGTGGTGAGTTGTGTTGCAAAGTTGTGCCGTAAACCCGGACAAGTAAAATCATCCAGGGATGAAGATATATCTATTCCTACTCCTGTCCCACCCAAAAACCCATATTGCCCACAACCAGAGGGAGGTTCTTGATGAGGTTGTGCAAGACACATGTTATGATTTTTTTTTCACCTTAGGTATTCTATATTTTAGTTGCAGAGGTCTTAGAAAGAAATGAGTGGAATTATTTGTGTTGTATTGTGTACATTTTTTAAGCAATATTTCATTTTTTTTTTTTGTGGAAGATGTGTTATTGTTTGGGGGTGATATATATATATATATATATATATATATATATATATATATATATATATATATATATATATATATATATATATATATATATATATATATATGTATATATATATATATATATATATATATATATATATATATATATATATATATATATATATATATATATATATATATATCTAGCTAAGCTATAACCACAGTTAGAAAAGCTGGATGCTATTGCACCTTTGGCCCATACGGGTAAAATGACTCATTGAGAAAAGGATAATAGGAAATAAATAAAGCATATGAGAGGTAACGAATAATTTGAATAAATTATATTCTAAATAGTAACAACATTAAAACAGATAATTCAAATATCAACTATAAAGCTACTGATGCCAGCTTATTCATAATGAAAACATTTGCTGTAAGTTTGAAAATTTGATGTTCTACCGATTCAACTATGTGTGTAAGAAGACCATTTTACAACTTGGTCATAGCTAGAATAAAACTTTTAGGATACTGTGAAATATAGAAGCTCTTGATGGAGGAGGCCTGAATATTAGAATTATCTGCTTACCTAGTATTACAAACAGAATGGTACTCTCCGGCAAGATCTGGATATAAGGGGTGGTCAAAATTATGAAAAAAATATTATACAACATGCATAACAAACTATGTAAACGGCGGTGCCAGAGATTAGTATCAAGATCTGGAATATGGAATTTAATAAACTGTAAGTTCCTGTCCATCAAACAAAGATGAGAATTAGTAGCTGATGATCAGAAAGGAGATTATTATTCAAAAAGAATTACAATGAAAAAATTTAAACACTTCCTCAGAATATATAGATCACCAAAAATTATAAAAGACTTCCTGAAGAAGCCAGTTTTTTTTTAATTGAAGAAGAGACATGTCTAATGGGTTTATCCAAACTTAATTTGCGATCGAGAGTCATACATAAAATTTCATAAGAAACTTTATTAATGGCTAGATCCAGATATTGAGGAGTTACTGTTCTCGTCCTACTATCAATTATACTTTGAGTTTTGTTGCCATGGTTCATGATTTCACCATGTACTAATTTAACTAGATCTCTTTTAAGATAATCAGCAACCACAGATCTATATCCAAGAGATTGCATTGATACAAAGAGTGTAGCATAATCTGCATATGCAACAGGTATGTTTTCTGCCCCAAACTAAATGACTAGTGTAAATAGTATAAAAAGTAATGTACTAAGAACACTGCCCTGAGGAAAATAAGATATCATATTCCCATACTTACTATGTGGCCAATCAACAACAACTATACCCAATCTATTACTTAAAAATTCATTAATGATGCTAAGCGAAGACTAACCCACCCCCAACTGTCTGAGTTTGAAATCAAGATTCTCGTGATTAACAAGATCAAAGGCAGGACTAATATTATGGTCAAGCATACGAACTTCCTAACCACATAAAGGGATTTCTGTAGAGCATGGGAGATTGTAAGAAGGACATCACAGGTAGTAGATGATTGCCTTTGGCAATGCTATTTACACATTTTGGCTGAAAGCTTTAGACAATATGGGAGTTAGAAAAAATGGGCAGTAATTATCTGGACTTTTGCTCCCAAAAACACATTTACATAATTGAGTAACGTTGACAATTCTCCAACGTGTGCAAAAAGAAGCTCTTCCTGCTAACATGCACAAAGTAATGGAGAACTTTCTAGCTAAGAAATCTGCAATCTTCATAAAAAAAAGGAAAAATACCATTTTTGTCAACACCTCCATAGGGATCAAGGTTCATCAAGAGAGCTTTAATTTCCTGAGATCAAAAAGTTAAACTAGTTAGCTTATCCACAGGAACATAGAAATGAGGGAGATAGAATTGCTCATTATTCTGCTTACTGTTAAGCACATCAGCCAAAGTGGTGCCTTTTCTTTTGGACAGAAAAAGACAGAGCCATCAGGTTTAAGCAAAGAAGTACTTTTTTGTTTACACCAAAGAGTGTAGATTTAAGTATAGCCACCACATAGGTTCCTGGCTGTACCGGAAAGGGTTTCTTTTATGATTAAATTGTATTCCTTTTCAGGTGAAGCATAAACTCTCTTTGCAAAAGCTCGAAGCTGAGTATAATTATTCCAAGTCATATCTACTCTGTTACCCACCCAAAGATGATAAGCCTCCTACTTCTTCAAATGAGCATGTCTACAATCATCATTGAACCCTTGGTTTGTCTTACACTCGGTACCTCAACACACGAGAATAGATACACCTATTAATTATGTTAACTAGAATTATTCATTGAATGAATCGATTGATTGATTGTAGGTTTTCTGGCATCTTTTCATCTGAGGTCATTGACACCAAACATTTTAAGGAACAACGGGCTCAACACTACCATATAATACAATTGTGATATATTCAAGCCCAAAATTGTCATTCTCACGAATATGATACATCTGGGACAGGTTGCTCAGTCTTCACTACTAATGAAATCAAAGCATGATCAGATGTCTCAACAAAGGAATCAACCTTTCTTGTCATAACGGCAGGGGAGTCAGTGTACACGAGGTCCTAGCAGTTACCAGACCTTTGAGTAGCTTAACTTATGAATTGCTCTCAGCCTGATTCAGGGGCAAAGTTCAAAGCTCTTAAGCCATGGCGATCAGTAGGAGATACATGATTTAACCATTCCCTATGGTGAGCATTGAAATCCCAAACCAAAACCAAAAAGGGCTTTTCTATCATCTTGTATCGTAGCCATAATGGTAAGAAGCCAATCCGAGATAGAATCAATCTATCTAGATTCCAGTAGATCGAACACAAATAGAAGTGGTCATGCCTACCACAAACTATTATTATCTGAATCTCATAACATCCCCATTTATATCAAGACATGAGAAACAGGATACTCAGTCCTACCATACAACGTCATTCTCTTAGCCCTAGGAATAGCAATTCATTTCAAAACTATTGGTTTCTTAAAACCATTTATAAAGAGTTCAGATGGGGCCTCTTATTAGAGACAAGAGTTTCTGAGCATAAAAGAATATCATACATTCTGCACGCAGCTGTAAGGTCTTGAATATTTGCATGCAGACAACTATTTCAATGCAGTACACGACAGTAATGAAACCTTCATATTGATTCCGGATTTTTCTCAATGTCTCCAGACATAATGTGCTTTCATAGCAATAAAAAGATTCATCATACTTGAAAACTAAATTACAATAATGGTAACAAAAACAATATGTAGAGAAATATAAATAAAGTGATTGATAAAAATCCATAGAATATAGACAAAAAGTCGGAAAAACTGGTCACCAATATGACGCCAATATACCATGCAAGATTAGTTACCCCCCAGGATAGCCACTTCAACTAAAAGGAGTACAGTATGGGTGGTTTTAAAACATTAGAGAAATAAATAGGGAAGAGACAGCTTCTCGATAAACCATCAGGCATCCATGCGCATTCTATTAAGCCTGCTTAACAGACAATTATGAAAAAAAAGAAAAAAAGATAGAATTTTTTGTCCCTTTGTACCCACAAGCAAGAGAACTGTAACCAAAGAGACTGGAAGAAACATGAAGCAGGGGCTATGGCACTATTTTAGACTAGAGGTCGAAGGTTTGATTTTGTAGTATTCTTCCCCTATTTTTTCCACATTCTCCTCAGTCCTAACAACACTGAAATTGCCAAATAATTCTTCATTCAAGGGATTAACTACTGCAAAGTAATTGTTTAGTAGCTACTTTCCTTTTGACAAGGGTAGAAAAGACACTTTAGCTATGGTATGCAGTTCTTCTATGAGGACACTCCAAAATCATATAATTATTCTCGAGTCTTGGCTAGGGTCATAGCCTATGTATCATGGTCTTCCACTGTCTGGGATTAGAGTTCACATGCTTGAGGGATACAGTTTTTATAGTTTATATATGAAGAATCTAATTTGATGTTGTTACTGCTCTTGATATATTTTATTTATTTGTTTATTCTTCTCTATTATTACTTTTATTTCCTTGTCTCCTTTTCTCATTCTGCTATTTTACCTGTTGGAGCCCTTGGGCTTATGGCATCCTGTTTTTTCCTCCTAAGGTTGTAGCCTAGCTTGTAATAATAATAATAATAATAATAATAATAATAATAATAATAATAATAATAATAATAATAATAATAATAATGAGAGCTGCTTACCAAAGCTAAAATATCTCTTCAAATCTTACCAAAAGGAAAGTAGCCACTGGAAAATTGTGCAGCTGTTAATCTCTTGAGTGAAGAAGAATTATTTGGTAATCTCAGTGTTGTCAAATGTATGCTGACACAGGAAAATTCGTGAAGAATAGGCCAGAATATTCTGTGTACGTGTAGGTAAAAGAAAAATAAACAGTAACCAGAGAGAGGGATCTAATGTTGTACAGACTGGCCAATCAAAGGCCAATTGACCATGCACACACACACACACACACACACACACACACACACACATATATATATATATATATATATATATATATATATATATATATATATATATATATATATATATAACACACATATATATATATATATATATATATATATATATATATATATATATATATATATATATATATGTGTGTGTGTGTGTGTGTGTGTGTGTGTGTGTGTGTATGGGTGTGTGAAATGGAAAAATAAGCAGTAACCAAAGAGAGGAGCTAATGTAGTACTGTCTGTAGTATTGACTCGAATATTCTTCTAGCTGTAGTATGTCAACGATTGACGTGTCCAGGCAAAGTTGATACACACACACACATACATATACATATATATATATATATATATATATATATATATATATATTTATATATATATATATATATATATATATATATATATATATATATATATATATATATATATGTATATTTATATATATATATATATAAATATATATATATATATATATATATATATATACATGTATATATATATATATATATATATATATATATACACACATATATATATATATATATATATATATATATATATATATATATATATAGATAGATAGATAGATAAATAGATAGATAGTCACGTGTACTTCCAATTGTTTCCGTTTATGATCTTTCTGTGCTAGTCCACGCCAGCAAACTTTCTTAGTTTGTCGATCCATCGTCTAATATTCCTTCCTGTGCTTCTTTCATAATCTCTAGAGACCTATTCTGTTATTCTTAATGTTCCCTCTATTATCTATCATTCTCATTATATGTCCTTCCCATATCCATTTCTTTTTCTTACAAGTTTCTTGCAAATTTAATGTGCTCTCGTAACCAAGTTGTTCTTTGTATGTCTTTTATCGTTTTGCCATCATTATTCTTTCTATAGCTCTTTGAGTTGTAACTACCATATGTTCTAAGTCATAAGGCTCCGAGTTTTTATTTCATAAATTAATACTGATAAGACCATCTTATTAAAAACTTTTCTTTTCAGAGACGGTGTCATTTTGCTTTTCATAATCTCATATTGTTCACCAAATGCTCTCCATTACATGCTTATACTTATTTTTTATTTTGATTTTGGTCTCGATCTTGGAGAGAGACTTATAGTGTGTCCTAAGTACATAAATTATATGCATTAATATTTTCCAAAGGCTCTTCCATAACTCTTATTTGTTGTCTCTAGATTTCTATTGAACATTACCATAGTTTTACTTCTATTGGTGAATTTATTTCTTATATCACTATTGTATAGCATTGCTTAGATATCATCTGCAATTTTTACCACTCCATCTCTATTTTGGATAAAATTTCAATTTTTGTCCTTTAGAGCAAACATCTGTTGATGCCCTGCTCTGTCCTCTTTCCATCAATAAAATGCTTCGTCATTTCTTTAGTGTTTCCTTTAATTTTGATATGATTGTATTTACGAATATCCTGGGTTTTGATTTATTCATTGATTTGGAAAGTTCTCCTAATTCTCTTTAATCTCTCTTGGATTTTACCCTTATTTTCACTTTTTTTTTATTTCTAGGTTATTGGTCTTTTCTGAGAGTTTTTTATTTTTTTATCTTCTTTGCGATCTCTTCCACATATCTCTTTTGCTAATTCCAATAAAAGAAGTTGTTGAATTACTGATCATTTCTTCTTTACTTGCTTCTATTTGATCATCTAGGTAGGAGTACCTATTTTGTACTGCTATACTAAACTCATTAGATTTTCCCCTTATTACAGTAGTGTTTACTTTCTTTCTTGAACCATTTTTTTTTTTCGCTTTCCTTAGTTCTATAAAAATTTGCCTCTTACCATTCCATGGTCGCTTGACTTTACCTTGTTTAAAAAAAAGGTTATATCTTTAACCATATTGACGTTTTCACTTAGAAAAGAATCTATTTAATTTTTTGTTTCTCCATTTAGGCTTCTCCATGTCTTTTTTAATGTTGCTTTTAATAAAAGACAGTTTCAGTGATTTTAAGATAGTTTCTTTAAGTAAATTCTACAAGTGTGCCTCTTTTGTCCTTCTTTTTGACTACTTCAACTTTACATAATGTTGATTCTCCTCTTTTCATACGACCTACTTTAGCATTGAAATAACCAAAAATAAAATTAAACTGAATTTTAGGGCTTTTCTATAGATATCGCCAGATCTTCATAAAACTTTTCTATTTCTTCCTCTGTATGAGATGTTGTTGGTACATACATGATCATCAGTTATTTTGGTCATTGATATTGCCATTCTATCATTAGTATACAGTATTATATAAATTTTATTTCTAATGTTACCAGATTGGTGAATGATGCTTCTTAGTTGATGTTTGAATTAGATGAACTTCAGCAGTTCAAACGTATTATAAATGCCTTACTGTTGAACGTATTGAAATATAATCGTCTCCTAATTTATATAAGGTTGATCTACTTCGTTGTTGTTAATGATTTGAATATATTCTATATTTTATTATTCAACAATTCTATTATTTCTCATCTGTAGTCTATTCGTTATTTCTCTATTGCTTTACCTCACTAGTCTGCCTACCTTGTTGGAATGTTTTTGCGTTTAGTTTCCTTTATTTCCTCTCAGGCTAGTAAGGATGATAATAATAATAATGATAAAAAAATCACTCTAGATAGAAAAAATGTATATCCCTGATAAAGGAAAACTGCAATATGGAATCAATTCATTGATTTTCTTCATTATCTTACCTCTAAAATTTTTATTTGACAACAGTATTTCCTAAAGTTTAAGTTCACTAATCCGAAAAAACGTAAATGCGGTCATGTTGCTTATATAGGAATTTTGTTTATAAAGTTTTCTTAAAGTTTGATTGGCGATGAAGGGAGTAAAAAATAATCTAAAATATTTGTTCTCCTACCTGAATTCTCAAGGAAAAAATAAGTCTACAAATTATATTACTGAAATTTTGTTAAATAATGAAAAAAAAAATAATAATAAACCTCTTTCGATCATAATTCCCCTTTCGAAATAATAAAAAAAAAAAAAATCAGCGCAAATAACATTTGTCCTTTGTTGCTCAATTTGTGAAAATATGTGAGGATTACCCATCTCTAAATAAACAAATTGTAAGAACATTACTAAACATTACCATGTCATTCTAACAAGCTTACCCCCCCCCCCCTCTCTCTCTCTCTCTCTCTCTCTCTCTCTCTCTCTCTCTCTCTCTCTCTCTCTCTCAGTTAATGTGTAAGTTTCATTGCCAAAGACATTGCATTGATATGTACATTGTCAGCAGCGAATAATTTACTATTTCCTTTTACTTATTTTCCAGCGTATGGTTCACTATTTGTTTATATGATACCGATAAATACTCCTATTTCTAAGAGCTGCCTGATAAATGACTCCTTTTATATGAAAATTACGATGTTTCTTTAATAGTTTTTTTCTCTCCATTTTCGGTAATTCTATTTCAGTCTGGTGCATAATCAAGAGGTTATGAAATATTAAAAATCTCTTTGGCAAATCAAAATAAAGTTTTAAACACCAGGATATTGCTCTTGCATTTGTCATGACGTAAGATAAGTTATTATTCAAGTATTCCTGGTAAATTAATGCTCGGAAGCAATATTAAATTCAGCCAACCGGAACCGTTTCTGCAATTCGGAATGCCTCCTGCTGACATGAAATTCGGTACATTAATCTCTCCCCCAGTTTACATTATAGGAACCTCCCTTGGAGCTCGCGAGTGAAACGTCTTCGTTCATATTTATATATGTTCAGCATTAATATCCTTCTTTTCGTGTAAAGGATGTTGTCTCTGAGTCAAGCAATTTATTCACCTTTTTTGTTAAAAGATTCTCTTATGGGAAAGTATTTTTTCAGTGACACTCTACTGTCCCTTTTATAGCAGTTTATTATAAGTTTATACATAATATCTCCACTTAGATATAAAGACTTTCTTCATGAACAGTTTCCATCATATTTAATGTGCTGAGGAACTGGAGAGTATAGAAAGGGCAATATCTCGTCGTTACAATTTTTTTTCTGCCACATTGTAGGACTCAAATTATAGAAATGGTTCCTTTTTAGCCAAAATTCACTAACCCTCTGCTTTTCACCAGTCGTTGCGCTGTGACCGGGAACTCTTTTTGAATAAATTTCTTTATAATGATTATAATTTTTATGATCATATTTAAAAGACAATAGTGTTCTTCATAACTTATATGGATAACGTTACGGTGAAGTGAAAATATTTGCAACACAGGTTATTCAACCATTGTTTACTAGCATCTTAGAGAGACGAGGCTATAAATATATGTGCATTTAGGTACATACGAATGATTAAAAGTTTTATTGTAGGGACCTTGAAGTATATACATGAGCAAGAAAGTGGTGAGTCATATATTTCTACAGAACCTAATTTCATTATTCATTACTAAATTTTCATTGTAAAAAGTTCATTTCATAATATAGGCATTATTCTTCTATTTACATTTCACTCTGCTTACGATTACAGAAGTGGTTTTAATTGCTCATTGATAGAATAGGTGTAAAGGAATATCTAAAATATCACTTTATAATCTAAACGTGTTGTCCTAACCAATAATTTATCAATGAAATAAACTTATGTAAATGGTTTAACTTCTATAAGTTTTCCGTATTAGAAAGCATCGATGGCACGTGTCAGCAGAGGACGGGATAATAACAGTAGCTGGTAAATGAGATTAAGAATGCAATTTCATTTGTTTATATTTTTGTAATGATAGATGATTACATATTTTCAGAATATAAATATTGATAATAGGCTTAATGTTCGTTTATGATTATGTAAGATTAATACCACTGAAACTTATTCAGGCCCATTTTTTCCCCTCTATGCATACCTAATATAATGTTACTTAATCTACTAAATTTATTGGAGATTGTTTCATTGTCATACCATGACTCATTGCCATATAGTAGCACAAAGTACCTGTGATGATCATAGTTCATAAATACTTATATGATTCTAACTCATAAATCGTTTGCCTTCCAATGATATTCCATCTTCCATTGCATACTCCATTCTCATCATCTCTGGCTTTCTTTTATTTATCTTCAGCCCAACCTCGTGTGATTTTCATGCATTCTGGTAAGCAAGCATTGAAAATCCTGTGGTGTTCTACTAACAAGGACAGCATCATCAGCATACTCTAGGTCTGCTAAATTCCTATCACCAATCCAGTCCAATTCTTCTCCATCATCTACGACTGTTCTTCGGATTACAAACTCTATGAGGAGGATAAACAGCATAAGTGATAATACTTTCCTGGAGTTCTCTGCTGTTTACTGGAAATTTGATGAGACTCCATTAACTTTAACTTTGAACTTGCTATGCTTATGAACAGACCTAATCAAATAATAACGCAGGAATCTCCATAAAATTGTGCGGTGTACACTATCAAAAGCTTTTTCTTAGTCCACCAATGCCATCAAAAGTGGATTTCTATATTCTACACATTTCGGTCCAATGTTAAGATATTGTTAATCTGGTAATTTGAGATTCTGTCATAGTCGACAAATGTGTATTCTGGTTGGAATTAAAGAAGACTCCTGTTGTAATTTAAAATTGATTAAAATGTAGTATACTACTGTGTATTTCAGCCGCTTAGACCCAATCTTTATTGCTAATATCTGGGAAACAATCAAACAATTTCTCACGCCTCTCTAATCATTGTTGCTACAGTACATTGACAAATGTATTTATTTAAGGCGGTTATTCTTAGAATTGTGTCATAGCCGACACCGTCGTACCAGTGAAGGGATTTGAACAGGTGAAATTGTGACGTCATCACAACCTACCTCGTCCTCTCCTCACATCATCCTGGAGCCTGGGTCTGAAGCAACATGTTCGCTCAACGTTGCAGGGGATTTGAAAGGCAGATCTGCATAAGCGGCTTCAGGAGGCAAAGATGATCGCAACGAAGCAGGTGTAGGTAGGGCGACCTGGTTACTGTAAGAAGGTCTACATCGTTGGAGGATCAGAGCTGTCAATAGGACAATATACATGAAGGTGTAGAAACCGTCATAAACGCAATGGACAGTGATGACAAAGACGACATGTTAATCCATAATGATATGGGAATAAAATAAAATGCATACTCACTTATTTTCATAAATTCCCCACCCAAAATATTTATACATTAGCTATCGAATCCCCTCTCAAGGGAGATGGTATTCGTTATTTATTATAGGTTATTAAGAGAGAGAGAGAGAGAGAGAGAGAGAGAGAGAGAGAGAGAGAGAGAGAGAGAGAGAGAGAGAGAGGAGAGAGAGAGAGAGAGAGCATGCTATAATGTAAAACATAAGTAAAACAGATAAAGATAGAAGGAAGATAATAAGGGAATACATATTGGAATAGAAAAGAAAGGAGACAGAAAACGAGAGAGAGAGAGAGAGAGAGAGAGAGAGAGAGAGAGAGAGAGAGAGAGAGAGAGAGAGAGAGAGAGAGAGAGAGAGAGAGAGAGAGAGAATGAAAACACAGGCGGGGAAGTGAGATTTAAACAATAAGGAAAAGTGTGGGTGGGTGAAAGGATGGATAAGTAGCCCAGAAGTGCTTATCCGAAATCTTGACTGTATAGGGTTGGGTATTTCCTAAAATGTTATAGTAAAGTGCCTTCAAAATCTGTTTGGACATGGAATTTTGTATAAAAATCTAGGGGTGTGTGTGAAAAAAAAAAAAAAAAAAGTTTCAAAGTACCATACCAGTCAATCGATTAGTTTGAAATATATTAGGAATAAACCTTGGGTCCAGGCGGCTGAAATAAATACTATTGTACGTACATTGTATCTACTTGACTGAAGTGATATATCGCTGATCACTGACTTGGGGCGTCATGTAATTAATAAAAAGCATAACTGACTGAAAATAAACATAAGAGAATCAATACAACCCTATATCTTTTTAATGGATATAAACTATACTTTTTGCAATATTTAACACTGAGATGTATATGCAACAGTACTTATTATCACTTAAACAATTCAAGTCATACACGTTTAGATGCAATTATGTTGCTCTTGCTGTCTAGCGTTAATGTGTTACACAAGCTTTAAGAAAAAAAAACCATACGATTGCTTATAGGTCACATATATTATAGTCTCCTCCTTTACCTGACATTATACAAAATTACTTTACAAATATAATCTTTCAGGGTGCTCCCCTCTATTTATAGCATTGTGTAGTATTTTAACATCATTCTGAATTGGGGCAAGAATGGAATCTGAATTTACATTTGTTGGTTGAACATCTTGAAAAGCAATTGGTTCATTTAGTATAATGTGGTGGGATCCACACACAAGCAACCCCCACACCCTTGATCACTCTAACAGACAATTGTCCCACAACACAAACTTTTCCCTAACGTTATCAGCAGCCGGATTCTTGAACAAAAAAGACGTAGAAACAAAACATAACCTTAAAACTATATTTCTTAATTCTAATTAATCACTTGAATACTAAAAAGAAACATTCAAATAACAAAAAAAAAAAAAAATCGATCACAAAACCTTAATAATAAGCACAGACAAACAAATCACCATAACCTAAATCTTCAAAACAAAATATACTGTATTGACATTACTCTGCATGTGTGAGCACGGACACCTTCACCAATACTCAGAAAAAAAAAAAACTTCACAAAACACGACACTGACACAGTTCACAGACAGTACCAAAAAATACTTGAACCTGAAATAAATCACTGAATTTGAAAACAACTAGTTAAATGTTTATATGTGTAAATTTATAGATATCAACACTCGACCCAACAAAGGGTCCAATCTTTATATGGCAATTTGCTACAATTCAGTGGCCAACAATACACACTCATGCTCCAATCAATTTGACTGAACAGTCACTTAGGTGGTGGTCATCATCTCCACCGTCATAATCATCATCACAAACATAGGGAATATTTTATTTTACGGGCCGGGTCATCAATGGTTGAAAATTCACGATCAGCTGTGTATTCCAAAATGATATTTTCATAATAGAATAAATTTTTGAATATACTTACCCGCTGGTTATATAATAGCCTAAGTCCCCGACGCCTCGGCAGAAAATTCAAAATCTCTTGCGCAGGTTAGCGCATATAAGCCAGGTGTACCCCAGCGCCCTCGCAGTACTACAGGTAGAACTATACTCAACCAATTCAGATTTTCCATGCCCCATGGTCGCTAGAGGGGAGGAGTGTGGGTCCAAATCTTATATAACCAGCGGGTAAGTATATTCAAAAATTTATTTTATTATGAAAATATCATTTTTAAATATAAAACTTACCCGCTGGTTATATAATAGCTGATTAACACCCATTGGTGGTGGGTCAGAGACAGCTGCATAATTGGAAATTCACTTAAGAGTTACATAAACAACTTAAGTGGTTCTAACCTGATAAGGAAGCTGACAGCAATGCTCTGCCTCATTTTGTCTGCTATCCTTAGGAGATCCAGTGATCCACTCGGGGCTGATGATCTCTAGGAGCTGTCAAACGGTACAACCACCTATAACATGACAAAACCTCAACTAATACCCTTGTACCGGGCACTCTCTAGGAACAAAATGACCACCTGACTAGGTCAAAGATTGCTGAAGATTGCCGACCAATCTTCACGTACAATCATAAAAATATATATACCAGTTGCAAGAGAAGAACAGGGGTACTAGGAATTTAGGGAAATGTAGTGGAGAATGTTTTACCTACTACTGTACTCGTTGCAAGTGATCCCAAAACGTAGACGTCTTCATAGAGACTGGACACGGTGAAAGTAAAGCAAGACAAATACAGGATTACCCCTTCACAAGACTGTATACGCGATGCTTGCAGAGAACAGTTTAGTTTAAAAATTACAGAAGTTTCTACAGCTCTAACTTCGTGAGTCTTTACCCTTTCAACGTCTTATGATCTGTCACCCAACCGTGTGGAAGAACCTTTGTAATCAAAGTCTATACGAGATGACAGAATGTTTAGACATGGATAGCGCAGGCTTCTTGACCATGCACCTAAGAGTTATGAATAGACTCTTAACTTCTTTGTTCTTGTCCCAATAATACTTCATCGTTTTAATCGGGCAAAAAACTCTTCTCAGTTCATCACAAACCAAATTCGAGAGAATAGTGATCCCGAAAAATTTAGGCTATGGATGAGAAAGATGTTTATTAATAACCAAGAATCCAGGTTGCAAGGTACCTATGGCTTAACCAATGTGAAGTCCATGTTCTTGCTAAAAGAGTGAACTTCACTGACTCTCAACTATGGTAGACTTACTCAGAAAGTCTCCAAAGTTAGGCCTTAAAAAGAAACCAAGTGTAAAGGGTCGGATCTGTCACTACCGCGAAGCTCCAGAAACGAACCCTGAATTTCAGACTGGAGCATCTTGCTGATGCCTCCAAGTCCTCTGAAATGATCTGAGATGATCTATAAAGTCTCTATTTGATAGATCCAATCTTCTGCGTCTGAAGACAGATGCCCGTATACTCCTGTACCCTTTGATGGTCGAGGGGGGAAGAAAATGTGTTTTCTTCTAAGGTCTAAAAAAGAATAGGCCACTTGTGTTAGAGTTACCTAAAGAAGAGCTGGCTCTAGCTCTACACCACTCCATAAAGCACTCTAATTGGGTTGGAAAACCTTGAGGCAAATGTCCTTTGTACAAGCCAAAGCCTCAGCTGTCTCCTTCGAACAACCCTCTAGATCTTAGGGGTTTTCCAAAATACTGGAGGCAGCTAGACCTAAAGCTTGATGGTTTAACATAAAACGTTCGTGATCCTGACACGGGGAAAAGGACTAAAGACATGCTTCCAGCATGCACCCAGCATGGACCCAGCATGAGTCCAGAACGGTTCCAGCATGCTGCCTACACTCAACATGTCGTGAGAGAGAACCGGGATCTAGAACCGCCTCCCAAAACTCGTCCATATCGGTCGCAAGAAACCGATATTAAAGCTAGGCGTTGAAAAGAAGCGTCAACCACGTGAACCTCATGCTGTGTGTAATCAGCAAGTGTTCAACAAACTTAAAGCCAAAGCTTGACAAGAGGGAGTGTTAGATGCGAGGCTAGAGAGACGCGAAAGAGAGACAATAATCTGGTTAAACTGCTGTGAAAACAAGACTTGACTGTATGCATCTAGCATGTGACCATAATGTCGCATGTGGTTGCATTTACGTAAGGTGTCAGCGTGCTGTATGCGTTCACCTTGTCGTGTGGGTACAGCGCTGTGTGTGTGCCCGGCTTGTTGTAAATCTACAGCGTGCAGCGTGGAGGCGACAGCATCACGTCCGGTCATTGACGGAAAGACGGAACTGATAGCCGAGAGTTGTCCACGTGTAGGATGCGTAAGCATGAGTGATAGTCACGCGTCCAGCAGACCGCGAAAATGGGACAACTTGTTGAAAGGATCAACTTTGACTGTTAGCGTCCAACATACGACCAGACTGGTGTCTGCGTCTGGGACTGCGTGAGGGAGAGACCAGAACTTGCGTGTGTGTCTGCACGACGTCTGCCGTAAGAGAGAGACCAGACTGCTACAAGCACCCGCTCTAACGCTTCTCGTAACGCGAGCATATCTCTGCAAGGAAGCGTTACTAAGCATAGGAGAACTATGCCTTCTAACACTAATCGGAAAACCATTTCTTTGATCTATGGTAGTCCTTAGACTCTTTAGGAGAAAATTGTCTCCCCCCCCCGAGAATCGTAAACGCTAAACACAGATGAAATAGACCTCTCTTAGCTCAGACCAAATCTACACTCGCAGGGTAGCGAGTGCGCCAACTCAAGCGTGGGCGAAGGCCGGGAGAGAGCATCAACCGCAGTCCTGTGAGCGACCTGGGAGAGTCCCTATGACATTTCAAGCACGCCTTTTGTGCGAACTGAACGTATCCAATGCTGTGAGATACAGTCAACAGTAGTCGCTAGACCTCAGAAGAAAGTAGTAGAACTTTCTCCAAACTGGGGAAGGAGAAGAAGAGTGAACAGAAGCAAACTGAGCACCTTTTCCCCCAAAGAACTATGTGTCTTACACGATTCAGGTGCTGACACGTCGCCTTCTTCCGAAAAGAAAAAACTTCCAGCAAATGTTAGATACTGCAGGATAAGTTAATAGAAAAACATACGACTCCTGAAAGGTCTTGGACAAATTGATTGGTGACTACCAATTCTAGGTTATGCGTCCTTCGATGAGGACAAAGTCCTTCCTCCCTGAAAGTGAGTCAGAATCCAGAGGAAGAGCTAGGATTGTATGTGACTTGTCTGACTTCCGCTTCTCTCGCGGAAGAAAAAACACACTCGATTGCTTCCTGTTCACGCATCAAAACCCGACTGCTGCAAAGGTAAGTTCTGTTCGCATGTATACATGACGAGTAACTACCTAGTCTGGTAGACAGGGAAAACATAGAATGTTATTCTCGTCAGGGAACTGCATTCTAATATGCAGAAAACAGTTACAAGATCCATGATACCATAGCGATGACGATCTGATCGCTTCAAGACATTCCAACTCCGCTCTTTTCAAGATACTATGTCACATGGTTGTCATGTCATAGCTTGCCAATCATAGGCGAAGAAAAGAGCATTACCTCATCATTCCGAAGTGGAGAGAGACGGTCTTGGACTGCATCAACAATATCGCTTGGCGGAACAGACGTTTAATGCACAAGGTCCGCGAAGAACCTCAGCCTACCGACCTTCCTTCTCCCAAGGGCTGGAACGTAAGTTAGAGATATAGGACTAGGGGCAAGGTGAAAACGAACAAACACCTCCTCCAGAGCACTGTTCTATGTTTACGAGTCACTAACAAGAGCGGTTTAAAAACATAAAACATTAAATCATAAAAGATCTACCCGTGGTGGGAGATATACTTTAACGTTCTATTCTCATAAAGGCCTTAATGCCCTTTCTGTTGTAGCAGCTGCAAGCGCCGTATCATCTCTACAGTAAGCTTCGTTATTTTCCTGAGAATGATTTAATGTTAATTCATTACTTTATTTTACCATTAATTTACTAGGCCATCGTTCCCTAAAGGAGCCCTTTGGGTTAAAGCATCTTGCTTTCCCAAATAGGGTTGTAGCTGGCTTGTAATACAAATAAAATAAAATAAATAGCGACACCATCAACTCAACTAGCGAAAACTCTGAAGTCGAAACGAGGAGCAGCATTTAAAAAATATGAGGGAAACTCTTTAGAAAAATTCTCATGAGTTTCTGAAAGTTATTCCCTTCCTTTTACAATCTCTATCCTAGGAAGAGAAGTCTTGATTCTTAGGAATCCACTCCTTATGATTCTGAATTCGGACCTCAATACTTAGAGGTTTAATTCTAGTTCTCACAACCAAGAGTTAGCCCAGCAGGCCTTGGTCCGAGAATATAATATCTTTCTAGTTAAGATTTATTTCTTAATATAGCGCCTGGAGCAACAATAACTAAACACTAGACGTTCATGGTCAGGTAGACATCAAAGTCTATAGTAATAGGTAGCGAAGCGTCCACCCCGACGCTGAAGCGTCCACACTGATGCTGAAGTGCCCACACTAGCGCTGAAGCGTCCACACTGACGCTGAAGCGTCCACACTGGTGCTGAAGCGTCCATACTGACGCTGAAGTGTCCATACTGACACTGAAAGCATCTACACTGACGCTGAAGCGTCCACACTGACGCTGAAGCGTCCATACTGACGCTGAAGCGTCCACACTGACGTGGCGCTTCGCTCCATTCCGTCTACGTTCCGTTTCCGTTCCAGCACCGTTCCGATGACGCTTCGCCGGCTCTGCTGCCTGGCAAATGTCGGCGCGTCTGTATAGACTAAAACTAGGTGCTATGATCCGTCAGTTTGCGTCGAGCATTCGAAGTAAAGCATCCCCTTTCCCCCACTATTGAACATTGCGGTAGGTAGGCTGCCTGAGCGACGACGAGTTCTCACCGTTAAAGACACGACGCCTGTGCGTCCATGTTAAAGACCGGAATCGAGACACCCAACCGCACTGTTAACGGCATGCAGAAAAGACTGCATAAACGAAGATAGATGCTGTTTCATGCCTAACTACAAAGATCAAGGATCAACCTTAGGCGAAACGTATTCAGCATTATCTTCGTCGATCCATAGCGATAGCCACTGTCGAGAAACGACACCCATCAGGTGGGGGTGGCGGCACTGCGTCTGCGCCGCATGAAACGTAAAACACGCAGAAAGAATCTAATTTGGTTTTCAGCTTAGCGCCTTTGAAAACACTAACACCTCGCTTTATATATAGCGCGGGTTTGCGTTCTGGTGGTCGACAGAAAACACTCGGGAGGACTTCAGTTCGGGTCTAAAAGACTGTAACGCCTGGTTACCCTCTCGATTCCTTTCGCCGTTTGACTTAACCTCTCCCCTGGGTCCTGGGTCCGGGAGCTCGACAGAGGTCTAAGGCTAGGATAACGACAGGCCGAATAGAATCACTCTCCACTGAATAAAATTCACTGCACAATTTATCATTACAAAATTTGCACTTTACTCTTTGGCACAAAGATAGTTCCATAATCACCTGAAAGACAAAGTATACACTCTCTCAAAGGAAATGAACTCCGTAGGGAGAGACTTATAATACTGTCACTGGACAATTGTTTGAATGGGAAAGCAAAAGTACCGAATCCCATATACATGTAACAAAATATTAAATATAAAAAACTACCATAATAGATATAATATTTATACATTAAAATAAACCCTTAAATTAAGGGGATCCAATAAAAGATGAATCATCACTCGCATCATTGGAACATCTACAAATAATATAGTATTCCGAAAACCACCAAAGCAACAACGATACATAGAATCGTGCGCTACGACGAATGTAAAGAATACTGCATCGTATAAAATAAACTGAAGTGTAACTTCCTTTAATCTCTGACTAAGGAAAAATACTGAAAGGACCAATTAATTGCAAAATAAAATGTTCCTTTTATAAAGTACAATTAAAAGTACAATATATGTAACATCGTAACGATACTGATTACCGTAACAAAAATAAACTGAACGGTAGTTAATCTTTGCACACAGATCAAAGATTATCTAAAGAAAAAAATAAAAAAATAAATATTAAAAGGATAAAATTTTCTCAAAATAATTCCTTTAAATTAATTTAGAACTTAAAACTCTAAAAGCAAAATCACTTATATTCTTAAAAGGCAAGAGAGACTTTTAGCCTACGGAAGAGGCTGTGACGTCATCCATGGACGAAATGTTTACATTTCGCCCCTATGCTTTCGTGAGGTTTAAAATAGGTTGAAAAACCTTCCAACCCTACCTTTTAAGTTAAAATACGTGATCACAGATCAAATAAAACAAATATGCGAAAGCCAAAATTCAAAAACGTTAATACATCACCAAATAACGTCCAAACAGAGTAAGAAAACAAGAGAGAATTTCCAATAGTTCAGCCAGCTATGGCGACAGAGAAAATCCAAATTGGTTGAGTATAGTTTTACCTGTGGTACCGCGAGGGCGCTGGGGTACACCTGGCTTATATGCGCTAATCTGCGCAAGAGATTTTGAATTTTCTGCCGAGGCGTCGGGGACTTAGGCTATTATATAACCAGCGGGTAAGTTTTATATTTAAAGAATCATTGTACAGTCCGGGTCTTCATCATCAAGCTATTCATGTATGTACAAGGCCGGCAAACAACGCAGCCCCAGCCAAAAAAAAAAAAAAAAATAAAAAAAAAAAAAAATAAAAAAAAAAAAAAAAAACTCCAAGAGAGGAATTATGGCCTGCAAAATAAAAGGAAAAGGAAGAACACTTACGAAAACTCCTAGCTAACTAAACTGTCGCACTATAATTAATGAAAAATAAGAAACTTTCTATCATTCAGAATCACTCCTAGCAAAGATAAACATATTGTACTTACTTTAGAAATCATACAACTGCCTCTAGCTGCAATCAAATAAAAAATAGCATTCCTCCAAGACGTTCGCCAGTCCTAACCTAGCGAAAAACATAAACAAACAACTCAATTATACCAACAGTCTTTCTCACAACAAACAATTATTATACTAGCTACCTCTCACTAGCTGACACACACACACACACACTCTCTCTCTCTCTCTCTCTCTCTCTCTCTCTCTCTCTCTCTCTCTCTCTCTCTCTCTCTCTCTCTCTGGATTTGGCAAATTACAAAAATAAATAAAATTAAAACAGAAATTAATCCTCCACAAAACATATGCTTGAAATGTTTCTATTGAACATCTGTATGACCTAGTTGACTCACAAGTAATGTTTGCAACCAACGTGTACATCATATTGTAAGTTCCTTATCTACCTAGGAATCCCTTCCGGTACCCATTTTCTTAGGTATTGAAAGAACATAACATGAGATGAAGGGAAAACTAATTCTTGTTTATGGAAGATTTTCGACTTGTTTATAACCTTTCTGTTTTTACTGATTTTTCACACTGGGATACATCACATCTAACATACTCTTAATCCTCCTGCCATCTAGAAATTTGACGGTATCACACCTGCAGTGCTTTTTGAAGTTATTCTACAGGACAATAGGAACTTTGATAAATGAGAAAATCTATTACCCGAATATTCATGGCTACGATTCATATTATGCTTAAGGATTTGAACAGACCTTACTTCTTCTCTATTTGTGGATGGATAATTATTGCCTCCACAAAGGTTATACTTTTTGAGTTGATTTATTGGTTTATTTATTTGTCTGTGTTTCTAGTAAAAGGATTATGTCAAAATTACTAATTGGATTTTGACTAAATGTTC
The DNA here is from genome assembly GCF_036898095.1 of Palaemon carinicauda. NCBI lineage: Eukaryota > Metazoa > Arthropoda > Malacostraca > Decapoda > Palaemonidae > Palaemon > Palaemon carinicauda. The sequence goes on along the minus strand of NC_090726.1, from coordinate 83,523,778 downwards.
ACCACAGATAGAACTTAGGTCATGGATGACTCCATTAAATTTTGGGAGATGATCCATATCTGGATCCGGATTCTAGATCCAGATTTGTATTTTTTTGCAATTTTAAAGACTCCTTCAAAGAAAATGGACAGATTTAGACGAAATTCTTACCTATGAACAAATCTTAGGCCATGGACAACTCCAATAACTTTTGGAGAGGATTTGGTTCTGGATCTGGATTCTTGATCAGATCTGTCTGTGAGTCTGTCAGTCTTTCTGTCTCTGGTAGATTACATCAAAACTACTCGATGGATTATGACGATATTTTCACCCAGATAGATCCTGAATCCAGGATAGATCTATGGTCATAGATGACCTAACTGAATTTTGGAGATGAACTTGATAGGGATCTGGATTTTTATTTTTCACTATTTTGAAAATAACGTCAAAACAAATTGACAGATTTTGAATAACAAATTCACCATAGATATATCTAAGGTCATGGGTGACCCCACTAAATTTTAAAGATGATCCACATTCGTATCCGGATTCTAAATCTGGACTGATTTATTTATTTATTTTTTTTCATTTTTTTTCCAGTTGTAAGGAACGTTAAAACAAAATTACGGATTTGACAAATTTGTCACCACTGATAGATCATAAGCCATGGACGACTCTAATAAATTTAGGCGAGAATCCAGATCCGAATTATGGATTATGATCAGAATTTTGTATCAAATGCAAATCAAATACCACTTTTTTTTTGTATCTACGTCACCATTTGGCGGAGGTCAGAAATATTTGATTGATATTATTATTATTATTATTATTATTATTATTATTATTATTATTATTATTATTATTATTATTATTATTATTATTATTATTATTATAATCTAAGCTACAACCATAGTTGGAAAAGCAGGATTCTATAAGCCCAAAGGCTACATCAAGGAAAAATATCCCAGAGAGGAATGAAACAAGGAAACAAGGAAACAACAAAAGAAGCAACAAGCAGTAAGAATGAAATATTTCAAGAACAGTAAAAACTTTATATTGGATATTTCATAAATAAACTATAAACACTTTAAAAAAAAAGAAAAAAAAATAGAGACAAGACAGTATAAAGTGCCCGATTGTACCCTTAAACAAAAAGCAAAAGAACTCTAACCCATTACAGTGGAAGAACATGGTACAGACGCTGTGGCACTACCTAAGACTAGAGAACAATGGTTTGATTTTGGTTTTCCATTCTCCTAGAAGAGTACTTTACCAAAGCTAAAAAATCTATTGTACCCAGAAAATGTATGTTGTATATCATTTACATTATAAAACGCTTTAAACTCTTGTGAAGTCAACTGTGGACCATTACCTGTCATCACAATAGTTTCTGGCATATCATGTGTTGCAAAAATTTACATGAACACCTTTATAGTGCATTTGATATTGATGTCGGTTTAAGAATTGTTCTGTGTATTTAATGTATGCGTCCGCTATTATCAAGAACAAGTAACCAAAATACTGATTATCAAAATCTGTGTTCAATATTTGCAATGGCGAGCTGAACAACTCTCATGGGTGCAGTTTGTGACTTTGTGTTTGTATTGTTACATACAATTCATGCTTATACAGTTAACCAACACTTCAATATCCCTGTCAACACCTAACTACCATACAAAAGAACTGCATTTCGACTTTGACCTAACTATACTTTGTTAATCAACATATATTTCACATAATATTTTATTGCAAGGTGAACTGGGAATCACTGTTACTAAAACCTCTCATTATTCGGCTTTTTGTTACACTCAACTCCTTCCACAATACTTAATATATTCTGTGATTTTCTCTTTTCAACATAAATACCTTCTTGTGATCAAACTCTCTAGAACTTTTGTAAGTAGTAGGTATTATTTTTTTTTTTTACGTTGAACAATATTGTTTGCTGTAATTGGTAAATCGTATACCAAAACTAAGATATTATATCTACTGATAATCTAGATATAAGTATCTGAATTACCAATCTTTGTTTTAGGTCTATACTCAATGTTATAATCACGAGCGGCTAACGTAATAGCCCAACATTGTACTTTTGCTTTTACTGGCGAAGGTAAAATTTCTTTTGAACATAGTATTACCAGTAATCGTTTATAGTCTGTAAATATTGTCAACTTCTTCATACTAAGAAGATAAATATGAAATCTCTTTACTCCATACACAAATGATAAATCTTCTTTTTCTTATATGAGAATAATTACCTTCTGCCTTGTTCAGTGCTCTAGAAGTTATATCAATCGGCTATTCTTTCCCAGCTGACATTACATGTGCTAGAACTGCTCCTAAACCTATATTTGTTGCATCAAATACCAATTTAACGGGTAAATCAATGCGATAATGTACATGGATTGTAAGTGATTCTTTGAAAAGATTCTTGATAATACTTTGTTCAATTCCACTCAGCATCTTTATTCAAGAGGTTACACAAAGGATGTGCAATTATGGGTGGCTTCCGAATGGAATTTCCATAAAATGTTACTAAACATATGAATAATTGCAATTCCTTAACATTTTCCTGTACTTCTTGTTGATTGTACTGATATGATTTTCTCCTTAGTCTTATACCCTTTCCAAATGTTATAACTATTATAGCTTTTTCAGATTAGATTTGTACTTTCCATGAAGATATTAGGAATGGTCTTCGCTATTTTCTCAGACATAATTTATACATATACTGCTGTGTCAACCTAAATTTTAATTGGTTTACCATAGACATTTTTACATTGATATAGTTCGCTGCATTCTTGTTGAAAGAATTTATATGAACTATAAAACCAGTTTCTGACTTATCTTTATGATCATAACCATTTTCTACATTTCTTTCTTGGCATATATCAGTACCAAATGCATTTATTTTTTGTGTATTGTTTAGGAAATCTAAAACCATTTGGAATTTGGAAAATGATTCCTCTTTCTACAACTACGGAATGTCTGTCCTGTAGCAGGGTCTTTCTTTGTTTCATATGCAATATAGTAATTTTTATCACACCTGTTACATATACTTTTTATGTTATTTTTTTCTGTATAAGTATGACTGATTTTGAAAAGTTTTCTTTGAGTATTATCTGTCTAGTTCCTTTTCTGATTCTCATGGTCTTTGAACTTTTATCCTTCCTGAGTTTCTCATTCTATTGTTAATAGTATTACCCAGTAAGTCACTTGGCCCATTTGATGTTTCTGAATCTCGGCTTGTAATTAATACCTTCTCTATTTGTCTATTTGTCTGTGCAAT
>NC_090726.1:83513010-83515510 GCF_036898095.1 Palaemon carinicauda | reverse complement strand
TTATAAAATTTATAAAATGGGATGATGTCCGTTAAAGCATAAAGAAAACAGTCAACAGAAAATATTGTTTCGTCTACCAGGAAACAGATTTGCCACTTTAATTGAATTATTAATAATAATGATACAGTCTGTATACTGTTTATTTACACTAGCGTAAGAAAAGCTTGGCACAGGTGTCCGTATTATGCTATAGTTCACCAACGCCAATGGAACAGTTCGTATGGACACTTTCGTGGCCTATCGCTCAGTGTGTAGTAACATACAGTGACTACACACCCACCCTCATAATTAATCGTCCCAAATTAATTACACTGTTCCTCGCAGATTTAAAACAAAAGGTTAAAGAATTCTACCTGCTGCTACCACAGACCTCTTGAGTTGCTCCACTTGCTTGGCATAGTGCATAAAGAACTCCTTGGATGACTACCAGCCGGTGTACAAACAAGGATGTTCAAAGTCCATATAATTAAAGAAATTTTATGGAGTAGGCAACTTTCCTTGGATCATGACTAGCGGGTGTACTGTCTGGATCCGTTCTGCGAATAACACGGGTGATTTTCGCCCTTAGTTATAGATAACTTTGAACCCAGGGTTTCTCCTCTGAATAGCTGTCCTCCCATAAAGTCTGAAGTTCTATGAAGATAGACCTTTAGGCACTCCACTGGACATAGAGATGCATCTTCCTTCAGAGGGCAGATTCTCTAGGGACCCCACCTGTTGGTGGGTAGCTTGTTTTTGGTAAGAAACGTTGGGTCTGGAAATAGATTCAGTTCTCCCTCCAAGAACTGGACGTGGCCTTCCTCTCTAGAGAGAGCCACTAATTCACTAACTGTGGCCCCCAAAGTGAGTACAAGCAGAAATATGACTTTTAATTCAAAACCTTTTAAGCGCATTCCTCATTGTTCATTATTTATGTACAATGAAGAATCTTATCTAATGACTATGCAAAGGGTCTTTGGAGGCGCTGAAGGGCTAAACCTAGCATGGGCCTTCGTAATTCATTAAGAACGTCGTTAGAAAGGCCGACCTGTAAGGAATATAGTATCTGTCTTTTCAAGGCAGGCTTGAACAATAGTATTGTGTTGGCTGCTAAACCTTGCTCATGAAGGTGAATGAAGAATGATAAACAGGAATCTGTCTAGATTTCTTTTGGTTTCTTCGCCTTGACAAAGGATATATGTTTCTTCCCTGAAGCCTTATAATGTCTTCTGGTTTCCTCCTAAAGTCTAAACTGACTTTTAACACCGAATCTTTTTCTCATCGCTAAGGAGAGAAAATCATGAGATGTAGGTTCCATGTTTTCTGTGATGAAGCGAAGACAGTCAACTTCTGTACTCGTTGAGACAGGGATGGATCCGGTAGCGGTACGAATTTTAGTCGTAGTTCCAATGCCAAAGGGAACCACACGCTATTTGGCCACTTGTGGGCCACTATAGCTGCTTTCTCTTTGAAGGATCTCAGCTTGTCGAGGACCTTCAAAAGAAGGTTGTGCGGAGGGAACAGATAAATACTGGACCATCTGTTCCAGTCTAGGGACATAGCGTCCACTGCCTCCGCTAGCGGATCCTCGTATGGGGACATGAAATGATCTATATTATATTAAAACATGTAGCTTACACAGTAGAGCTATAAAAGAAAGAAGGAAAGACACATACCTGTATTTCCTGTCTAGTCAATTGCTGTAACCTCCCAAGATATTAAAACTAAGGTTAATTCTATTCTAGAATACCTTCTGTAATTTGAAATAAAGTTTTAATATACGGGATAGAATGAATACAGAAAGAACTTAATTTCTATATATTGTACGGTCTCAACAAAAGGCTGTACAAGATAACATTAAGTATGTTGAAGAACTTTAGTGTTATCACAAACTCTGTACTGTAGTTTTATTAATGCAGTGTGTACTACACTACAAATATAGTAACCACTGTATATCGCATGCTGTTGTGCCGGCCAGCATTTACCCCTAGATATACTACCTTTAACTAATAGGCGGCAGGTCACTGGTTTTCAAATGTGTGCCGTCCAGCAATCATTGTCGGCCGGCAGCTGAAAACACTAACACCCGGCTGCCAGCCGCTAATCGTAGTGGCCAGCAGATTTCGGGATGTGTTTACACTGCCGGCAGGCAAAGGTAGCAAAACCCATGCCTGCCAGCAGTGGCTTAGAACCAGAGAACCTCCACCTGCCCGGCTGCCAGCTGTTAAGCCGGCAGCCGGGCTAGGGGTACAGCACATTAGACAGAGAAACAGTATGGATGTAAGGTTATAAGGCTGCATTGCCATACGACCTTCCATCCAGAAAGAGTGAACTTATGGAAGGGGAGAATGTAGCATTCAGGCTTCCAAGGAATCCATAGCCTGCCGAACTCTACCGGCGGACATGGAAGGAAGACCAAGGGATGTCTGGGGTTCACTCTGCAAAGAAAAAGGGGTCTCTGCCGGCCGGCAATTACGTGTCGGCCGGCAGAGAGCTGAGCCGGTCCTCCATCCTAACCTAC
>NC_090726.1:83474880-83487380 GCF_036898095.1 Palaemon carinicauda | reverse complement strand
TATGCTATTGGCCGAAATCACTCCCACAATGCCTAGAGAGATGCGGCCTTTCTCTCTCTTTGTCATACGCGCGCTCAGTTCAGAATCTCGTGTGTGTTTTTTAAAGACTTGATTTTGTTTGAGTGGTTGCGATATCGTATTTTTTTTAGCATTTTAGTGCTTAATTATAACTTTAATTCGTTAGCCATGGTCCCAGGATTGCTAATGATGTTAAAGGCAGAAGTAAGAAGATGATAACTATGGAAACGAAGCTGAAGATCATAAAGAAATAGGAAGAAGTCATGCTACCGTTACCCTTGCTAGTACATATGGCCGTAACCAATCTACGATTGGTAAAATTATCAAGAATATGGAAGCCATTAAAGCAAGTAAGTCTTCTAAAGGCATGACTGTCCTTGCCAGTGGAAGGACTTCAATCAATAATGAGATGGAGAGACTCTTTCTTCTGTGGATTAAAGAGATGGAAATCGCTGGTGATACACTCACGCAATCTGTAATTTTGCACAAGGCGAGCGCCATCTTTGCCGATCTCGTGGAAGCCCAGAGATATGGCTTAGGGGAACGAACGTCGCAGCAAGCCCCCCAAGAGTTCTTCTCATGGGTGGTTTGATTGCTTTATGAAGAGGACTGGTATTTACTCAGTCGTCAGGCATGGAGAGGCGGCTAGTTCTGAATAGAAAACAGCAGATGAATTCATAAAGAAGTTTGAGAACGTAATTTCCAGAGAAGGCTACATTCCTCAGTAAGTGTTTAACTGCGATGAAACTGGCCTTTTCTGGAAGAAAATGCCCCGCCATACATACATCACAACTGAAGAAAGGAAACTCCCTGGCCATAAAGCGATGAAGGTCAGACTTGCACTCTTATTTTGTGCAAATGCCAGTGGAGACTTAAAAATTAAGACTGGTATACCACTCAGAAAATCCTCGTGCCTTCAAGGCACAAAATATCCCGAAGGAGAGGCTCTCGGTATTTTGGAAGTCTAATGCTGAGGCCTGGGTCACAAGGACCATATTTATTCAGTGGATAAACGTCTGCTTCGGTCCTGCTATCAAGAACTATTTAAAAGAGAACGATCTTCCTCTCAAATGTATCCTGGTACTGGACAATGCCCCTGCTCACCCTCCTGGCCTCAAGGACATCATTCATCCTGACTTCTCCTTCATTAAGGTTCTCTATCTGCCATCAAACACCACCCCTCTCCTCCAGCCTATGGACCAGCAAGTGATTGCCAACTTCAAGAAGCTTTACACGAAGCATCTGTTCAGAAGATGCTTCAAAGTGACTGAAAGCACTCAACTCACTCTTCGTGAATATTTGAAGGGGCATTTTGACATTGTTCAATGCCTGAAGATGATCGACACGGCTTGGGATGAAGTTTCACGGCGCACCTTGAACTCCCCAGGGAAGAAACTGTGGCCAGCTATTGTAGCAGAACGAGACTTTGAAGGTTTTGATCCCTCAACCGAAGACGAGGCCATTAATGATCCTGCCCCTGAGGGTGAAGTTGAGGGAATAATTTCAATTGGGAGGTCCATGTGGCTTGTTGTCGATGAGGCTGAAGTCCATAACCTTATCGAGGAACACAGGGAGGGGCTTACGACTGAAGACTTAAAGGAGTTGGAGGCAATGCAGTTGACGATCATTCAAGAAGAGCACAGCTCTAGTGGAGGCTATTGGTTGCTATGAAAACCTTACGAGTTTCATTGAAAAGGAACACCCAGAAAAACTTCACAGAAGTCATCTTATGCAGAGTATTAATGACAAGTGTATGAGTCATTTTAGAAATATGTTGAGGAATCGTCAGAAACCGGCTTCTTTGGATAGATATTTCTCCAAAAGAGAAGTGTCAGAAAGCAAAGACGATAATAGTGATTCTATCAAAAAAGCTAAATAAAAGTAATTTTTTAAGTTCTAAAAAAAAAATCATAAAAAAAATTCCCAAAGACAAAAATAATAAAAAAAAGCATATTTAATTTCAAGTGTTTAATAGTAAGAATAAATTTATTATTAAGTGTACATAACATACTTAGCATTGATACGTTTTTATATCTACCGTCTCCTTCCCCCTCTGCCTCCACCCACTACCAGCTGAAGTCACGTCACTCCAGAGGTAAATAAGATTTAATTTTTCCTTTACAGTACTGTACAGTATATAATTTTTCATTTATCCTCTACATGTTTTTTAATTATATATTTTACAGTACATGTATATTATACATAAGTTTACTGTAGTACAGTGATTACTATACTATTGTATTGTATTTTGTTTCATACTAATTTTCAATGTTTTACCAGGGGTTTTTCACGCATGAGTTATTCTATTGCCCGCCATACGACATTTTCACCATACGATACCAACTCCGTAATGGATTAATGTCGTATGGCGGGGGCTTACTGTATAAATATATATATATATATATATATATATATATATATATATATATATATAGTGTGTGTGTATGTCTGCATGCATGTATGTATGCATGTATGGTTACATACATTTTCACCATACGATACCAACTCCGTAATGGATTAATGTCGTATAGCGAGGGCCTACTGTATAAATATATATATATATATATATATATATATATATATATATATATATATATATATATATATATATATATATATATATATAGTGTCTGTGTGTATGTCTGCATGCATGTATGTATGCATGTATGGTTATGCGTGTGTGTGGGTTTGAAGAACACATTCCCTTCACAAAATAATAATAGTGCTATACAGTGAACCCTCGTTTATCGCGGTAGATAGGTTCCAGATGCGGCCACGATAGGTGAAAATCCGCGAAGTAGTGACACCATATTTACCTATTTATTCAACATGTATATTCAGACTTTTAAAACCTTCCCTTGTACGTAGTACTGTTAACAAACTACCCTTTAATGTACAGAACACTTAATGCATGTACTACAGTACCCTAAACTAAAACAGGCACAAATATTAAAGGCAATTTTATATCATGCGTTTCCTAAACACGCTATAAAGCACGTTAAAAAATGGCAACCAATGTTTTGTTTACATTTATCTCTGATCATAATGAAGAAACAAACTGGAGGTAGAGCTTTGCTTATTACCAAGACATATTTCCCATACTATTCCCTTAGAACTACATCACATCATCCTACTTTAGATATATATATATATATATATATATATATATATATATATATATATATATATATATATATATATATATATATATATATATATATATATATATATGTGTGTGTGCGTGTATATATATATATATATATATATATATATATATATATATATATATATATATATATATATATATATATATATATATGTATACACATATACATACCTACATATATACATACATACATATATACATAAATACATGCATATATATATATATATATATATATATATATATATATATATAACGGATTTTGAGCGAAGCGAAAAATCTATTTTTGGGTGAGATGGCCATGTCGTCCTGATGGAAGTTCCTATAGGGTAGCTTCCTAGGGTATATTACAACTACGGCGATATTCCCAGAGAATTTACCTTAAGGTACCAGAATTCTAACTCCTGGAGCGAGTATCCCTCGTGAAAGGGATATCGCGACATATCAGAGGACGTATTCTAGACACGCCACATGGCAATCTACATCCTGGACAGAGATTTCGTCTCGTAGGAGGTGATTGGCGAGATACGAATTCGGGAAAGAAAAAGGGGAGCCGCTCCCAAGGCTTCCCTATCCTCCGATTCGTATGCGTGCCTGGCGCCAATCCTGGCGCCATCTGTATTCCTTGTAGCGTACACGAGGTGCTACAGATACTGTATGTAGGGAGGGGTCCTACAGCCCTTTCTTAGAAAGGCAAGGGCGGGTCCATCAGGACGACATGGCCATCTCACCCAAAAATAGATTTTTCGCTTCGCTCAAAATCCGTTTTTTGGGCTCAAGCCATGTCGTCCTGATGGAAGTGTACCAGAGCATTACTGTATCTGTGGATTCTCAGAACGTGCCGTACTCCCCGGAGGTAATTTTTTCCCGGTCGACTAGACCTAGAGACCTAAGATGTTACCGTTATACATCTTTTCAACTAACTATAAACTATGTTAGAGCTTCCTGCCCCCTACAGGGAAGAGTCCTACTAGACTCTGGAAAAGTCTCGAAGAGTACATATACCTATGTATGAATACCAGGCAAGCTAATATAGTGGTCTCGCCCTATATTAAGTAAAGCATAGTTTGTAAAGAACCACTGCGTCAATATGAAATATCGACCAGTTCTCCGCGCAATACTTGTATTGGACAAAGGTTTTATATCTGCATAGGAGGAAAACCAATGCAACATAGCTTGCATAAAGGAACAATTCCATTAGAATTATCCCAGTTAAGGTACATAGAATGAATGCTCAATTATACCAATAAATTGACACAGGTGAAGGAGACGCAAGGTTCTCAAGAACCAGATTATTGACAGGCAATAAATAGACAGGTTAACCACAATATATATATATATATATATATATATATATATATATATATATATATATATATATATATATATATATATATATATACATAAGAAGAGGATAACCCAAAACTTTAAGCATAAGTATGATAGTAAACAGAGCTTGTTTGTCTGAAAGAAAAACATTATATGCCACTTTTAAGATACCGAGGTATCAAAGTCATAAAAGCCTGTATTACAAATCAATGACATTAGCGTTAGAAACGCTCGGCACACATGTCTGCACTTATGCTAGGTTCACCTTCGGAAATGGAACAGTCTGCATGGGCAACACAGTGCCCTCACTTAGTTTGTAGTACAGTATGTAACTACACACTCACCCTGGAATTAATAGTCCCAATTAAGACCACTGTTCCTCGCAGAGTTAAACAGTAGGGTTAACACCGCGACCCACTGCTACCACAGATCTCTTTTAGTTCCTCTACTTGCTTCGCATAGTGGCGAAAGAACACTCTGGAAGACTTCCAGCCAGTGTATGAACGGAGATGTTCAAAATCCATACAATTAAAGAAATTTAAGGATGAGGCAACTTTCCTCGGATCGTGACCTGCGGGTGTATTGTCAGGATCCGCTCTGCGAATAAAATATGTGATTTTCGCTCTGAGTTGATTCAGAGATAAATTTGAGCCTGATGTTTCTCCCCTGAATAGTTGACCACCCTTGAAGTCTGAAGTTCTATGAAGATAGACCTTTAGGCATTCTACTGGACATAGAGATGCATCTTCTTTCAGAGGGCAGATTCTCCAGGGACCCCACCTGTTGGTGGGTAACTCATTCTTGGCGAGAAACGTAGGATCCGGAAACAGGTTCAGTTCTCCCCCATCCAGGAACTGAACACGACCTGCCTCTCTCGAGAGGCTACAATCTCACTAACCCTGGCCCCGGACGCGAGTGCAAAATAGGAAAAAAACTTTTTGTGTCAAATCCTTTAACGCACACTCTTCATTGCTCAACAGAGAAGCGAAATGAAGAACTTGTCTAAAGACCATGAAATGGGCTTTGGAGGTGCTGAAGGTCTGAGCCTAGCACATGCTTTCGGGAGTTTATTAAAGATCTCGTTACCTAGGTCGACCTGGAAGGCATATAGAATGGGTCTTGTCAAAGCAGACTTACACGCTGAAATCGTGTTCGCTGCCAATCCTTGACCATGGAGGTGGAGAAGAAAGATAAGCAGAAGTCTGTCAAGATCTCCTGCGGATTCTTCGCCTTGACAAAAGGCCACCCATTTTCTCCAAGATGACTCATATTGCCTTCTAGTAGATTTGCACTTATATTCCTCAAGGAAGTCTATACTGGCTTTCGAAATCCCGAAACGCTTTCTCACCGCTAGGGAGAGAAAATCATGAGCTGCAGGGTCCGGGTTTTCTGTAATGAAGCGCAGACAGTTGACTTCTGGACTCGCTGGGTCAGAACTGGATCTGGTAGTGGTACAAACTTCAGCTACAGTTCCAATGCCAGGAGGAACCACACGCTGTTCGGCCACTTGTGGGCCACTATTGCCGCTACCCCTGGAAGGATCTCAGTTTGTTGAGGACCCTCAACAGAAGGTTGTGAGGAGGGAACAGATAAATCTTGGACCATCTGTTCCAGTCGAGGGACATCGCGTCCACTGCTTCCGCTAAGGGGTCCTCGTACGGGGCACGTACAGGGGCAACTTCTTGTTGTCTTTCGTCGCAAAGAGGTCTATCTGCAGTTCTGGGACTGATTCAGAATGAAGGAGAATGATCCTGCGTCTAAGGACCATTCCGACTCTATCGGTGTGAGCCTGGATAGAGCGTCCGCTGTCACATTGCGGACTCCTTGAAGGTGAACTGCCGACAGGTACCACTTCTTCTTTTCCGCCAATCGGAAGATGGCCAGCATCACCTGGTTGAGAGGTGGTGACCTCGATCCTTGTCGATTCAAGTATCTCACAACTACCTCGCTGTCTATCACCAACCTTACGTGGATCGAGTGACGCGGGGAGACTTTCTTTAAGGTAAGGAGCACTGCCCTAGCTTCTAGAAAGTTTTATGTGAAAGGTCTTGAATAGCTTGGACCAAGTCCCCTGGACTTTTTTCCGATGAGAGTGACCTCCCCATCCCTCCTTCGAGGCGTCTGAGTGAATCGTCACCGACGGGGGAGGTGGCTGAAGAAGAACCGACTTCTTTAGATGTCTGGCTTGGGACCAAGGCCTGAGAAGAATACTTAGCCGAAGCGGCTGGTCTTCTCAGATCTCTTCGCGCGTTTGATGCATAACTTCTCCAAACTCCGATTGCATCCTTTAGCTGTGCTCTTAGCACTGGGTCTGTCACCGAAGCAAACTGGAGAGAGCGCAGTACCCTCTCCTGCTCGCGTCTTGATATCCTTTCGGAATCTAGAAGTCTCTTGACAGAACCCGCTATCTCCTTCCTTTTCTTCGCCGGGGTGGAGAAACGGTGTGACAAAAGGTCCCAGTGGATTCCCAGCCACTGGAACTTTTGAGATGGAGAAAGTCGAGACTTTTTCTGTTGATCTTGAAGCCTAGGTACTCTAGGAACTGGATCACTTGACTGGAAGCTTGCAAGCATTCTGTCTCGGATGCTGCCCACACCAACCAGTCGTCCAGGTAGGCTACTACCTGAATTCCCTTTAGGCATAATTGTTTGAGAGCTACGCTCGCAAGCTTCGTAAAAATCCTTGGGGCTATGTTTAGCCCGAATGGCATGGCTCCGAAGGCGTATAGTCTTCGTTGTAGCCTGAACCCTAGGTAGGGGGAGAGTCGATGGCTAATTGGAATGTGCCAATAGGCGTCTGACAAGTCTATAGAGACGGAATATGCCCTCTTGGGCAGTAAGGTCCTTATGTGTTGCAGTGTTAGCATTTTGAATTTGCAATTCACTATGAACTTGTTGAGTGGCGACAAGTCCAGAATGACTCTGAGCTTTTCCGAGTCTTTCTTGGGAACACAAAACAGCCTCCCTTAGAAATTGATGGGCTTCACCCTTCGGATCACCTTTTTTCTCCAACAGTTCTTGAACGTACTCCTCCATAACGGGGGTGGAGTGTTGGAAAAACCGAAGGCACGGGGGTGGAGTGCTGTACCAGCTCCCGCCCAGTCCATTCTTGAGTAGGCTGTGGGCTCAGGGATCGAAGGTCCACCGATCCCGAAATTTCAGAAGTCTCCCTCCTACCGGTATCACCTCACTTGGACTGCCGTCCTGAGGTCTTGCCTTCCTGACCGCGACCACCCCTGAATCCCCTTCCCCTTGAGCGGCGTCTAGACGAGCCTCTGGCTGCTCCTCTAGGCTTTGCTCGAAAGGAAGTAGACTGCCCTTCGAACGCTGGGGTGTATGCCGTGGACTGTGTCGACACGGCCTGGGGTACTCACTGAAAAGTGGTCGGGGTTTGTGCCACGATCTGGGGCACTGGGGGCAATGGCAATTGCAGTTGCTGTTGCTGTCTAAGAGGCTTGGCTGGCCGAGACGGTAGCCTAGTCCTCATAGTCTTCCTCTTTGGTTGAGGACCCTCATCCGGGGAAGACTTTCTTTTGATAGCCAGGCCCCACTTCTGGAGAAGGTTTCTATTCTCCAAGGCGGCCTTATCAACAACTTCTTTGACCAAGTCGGTAGGGAAAAGGTCTTTTCCCCAAATGTTGGAGGAGATTAGTTTCTTTGGCTCGTGCCTCACCGTAGCCGAGGTAAACACGAACTCCCTACAAGCTCTCCTTGCCTTGACGAAGCCATAAAGGTCCTTCGTCACTGTGGCCAGATGAGACTTGGCCACTACCATGAACATTTCATGGACCTTGGGGTCACTTGCCATCGTCTCGAGAGTAGTCTGAAGAGACATTGAAGCAGTCAGTCTTTCTTTTGTATCGAACTCACTTCGCAAAAGAAAGTCAGACAGCTTAGGGAGGTCCTTGCCGAACTGACGTCCGGCAATATCAGCCTCCAACTTTCCAACTGAGAACGTAAGATGGACGTCCTTCCAGTCTTTGTGGTCCATAGGCAGGGCCAGCGAAAAGGGTTTACACTCCTCTAGGGAGGGGCAAGACTTGCCGGCCTCGACTGCTTTTAGTACAGCCAGAAACCCTTTCTGTAAAAAGGGGAAGGCTCTAGTAGGCGAGGACACAAAGGAAGGGAGCTTCCTATTCAATGCGGCTACCTTTGAGTTAGAGAAGCCCCTCTCTTTCATCGAGGATGAAAGTAGAACTTGAGCCTTAGCATGGTCCATCACTATGACCTCCTTCGGCTCTGTCTCCTCCTTTGAAGCTGGTTCCTTCCTCAGCTGGACATAACAGTCCGGATATGATGCCTTGCTGGGCCAGAATTCCACCTCCTCCAGGGGAACTGAGCCCAGCTTATCCGAGATGACGATCTTTCCAGTCGTCATCGGCATGTGCTCAGCATACCTCCATGGGTTAGCATCTGAGCACAAGGGAAGGTCTTTCACATTGAGCTTTTTCTGGGGCCCATGTGATTCTGCAAGGCACTGCATTCGCAGTTCCATTGCAGCCGCCTTCTCCTGATTCTCCTTCTGCATTTGTTGGATCATTCTAACAATAGAAAAGAGGGCCTGTCCCAGCTCTACTGGGAGACCGGCCGATGTAGAGGGAATAGGCTCCGGAATCTGAGCCGGAGTAGCCGACACCTCGACGACGTCTACCTCTACAACGTCTGGGGCTTGAACTTCATCCTGGGCTTCTGCCAGGAGGTCTTCCTCCTGACACCCGTCCACATCAGACATCCTGTCATCTAACTGGATGTCTTGCATCGCGACCGCGACTTCAGCATCCACCTGGATCTGAACTTAGGGGATCTCCTCTTGAGGCTGGGGAATCACTGCATCAGCTGATGCCTTAGGGAAAAGATACGCCCTCATCTTCTCACTTGGAAGATAAGGGCCAGAAGTGTTCTTTTGGAAGCCCCTTACCCAGGTACGAAGCTTCTTCCTAGCTATATCCCTTGATTCCTCTGTCCTAGGGGAATTAAAGGTGTCAGTAATCAGGTTAGTGCGCACAGTACATACCTGAGGGTCCCAATACCGGAGATCATCCTTGGAGACAGCGTATGCTGCGTGTCTCCTACAAAACTCATGTCCGCAGAGGTTCTTGCTGCTGACGTTGCAGAAAGCACTCCCCCACTTCGGAGTGTCCTTCTGTAAAGAGAAGAAATTTCCATGAGTATCAAGTGAACTATGTATCACTGGATATGCATAGTATAGCATAACAATTCAGAAAGGAAAGACACACACTTGTGTTTCCCTCACAACCCATTGTTGCAGCCTTCCAGATAATAAAATCAAAATGGTTTATCTCTTCTAGAGTAACCAATGCAAGGTTTCCAGAGGAAACAGGTGGAGCTCACACCTAAGCAATGATTTTAAAATCCTGGATAATAGACAGGAAAGAACTCAGCTTCCTATCTGTAGGGCAACAGCAAAGGGATGTGCAAGAAAACACAATAGTGTTAGAAGACACAGTGCTGTACCAAAACCCTTACCATAGTTTTCTTCTTACTGTATATGTTATACTGAAGAATACTAGTACAGTATAGGGGGATGTGTGCCGGCCTGCCTTTGCCGGCCGGCACACACCACAACTAGCTTTAAAGTATA
The DNA here is from genome assembly GCF_036898095.1 of Palaemon carinicauda. Taxonomy (NCBI): domain Eukaryota; kingdom Metazoa; phylum Arthropoda; class Malacostraca; order Decapoda; family Palaemonidae; genus Palaemon; species Palaemon carinicauda. Next base: position 83,477,269 of record NC_090726.1, on the reverse strand, counting down.
CTACTTAACAGCTATAAGGCGGCAGCACTCTGGTTCAAATGCATGTGCCGGTCGGCAGCAACTGCCGGCCGGTAACAGCCAATGTTGGCCGGCAATGGCTGCCGGCCAGCAACTACACAAGGTAGTACCCAGCTGCCGGCCACACTCTTGGTGACCGGCAGACAAGGCCTGACATAAGCCGGCCGGCAAAGGTACAAGACCGATGCCAGGCGGCAGCAAAAGAACCAGAGTACTACACCTGCCCGGCTGCCGGCCTCATAGGCCGGCAGCCGGGTCAGGTACAGCACTAGAAGAAAAAAAGAATGGATGCCGGGATAAGAGTGTACACAACCTCCAAGCCCGGCAACCGAAAGAGTGCATATAAGGAAGGGGAGAAACTAATTCAGGCTTCCTGACCAATGCCGTCTGCCTCTACAGGCAGGCATGGATGAGGGACCAAGAGAGGTCCGGGCAGCACTCGAAAACATAAGACCCTTGCCGGCCAGCAGCTCTGCCGGCCGGCAAGGGGCTGAGTCAATTCCACATCCTAACCTATACTAGGTCCAGATGTAGAACGACGTACAGTACAGTAATGGCTCGGCCATTACGGAGAAAGAGGGGGAAGGGACAAGAGGGTCCTGCCAACCTTGCTTTAGTGACAGATCACCCGCAGCCAAGAAACTTATCTTAGCCTAAGGGAGATCTAAGGGGGAAGGCCAGCAATACTTGCCAGCTCCCAGAGCACCAAAGCAAGGAAGGCGTTGCTACTCCCAGGGAAAGAACTTATCCTCCCCCGAGAACAGCAACAAGGACTAGTCTGGTAGATCACAAAAGAAGGAATCATATCCACAGAAACCTTCGGTAGTGACCTAAGGGAGCTAAGCTCCCTTTGTCTGTGTCAGGTCAGCGAGGGGGACTCAGCCCCAAGCCAGACAACACAGACTCAGACTAAAAAACTCTGTTGTTCTGTCCCTCTTGAACCATACTACAGGAACAGGAAGGTACAGTAACACCCCAGTATAGTTTTATCGAAAATAAATTCGGAAAAAAACCACTTAGGGATAAGCCCAAGGCTTAAACAGAGGGAAAGGGATTGCATACCTTCTCCGAAGAAAAGAAAGCAACCGGGGAGTATGATAAAGTATACTAAGGCTCCATAAGCAACTAGCCTAGGCACCAAGAGAATCGATTACCTAAATCACCGAAACTCACTCGTATACTATCTTGGAAATATTCCACACAGTCTAACATGTATAAAATATAGCCTAAAGCTTCAATAAAATTTTAATTACACTCGGAAAAACCATAATCATGCATGAAGTACTAGGACCAAACGACTAGGCTACATGGCCTAGCGTAGGCCAGAATGGCGAATACTTCGCCAAATAATACTAAGCACGAAAGGAAATCCTATGTAATGCTAAATAGCTAAAATTTATTAAAGCAAAACAACCAGGAATGTCGCTCTGACTAACTAATTTATACCTAGCGAGCGAAAGTGTCCAGGACACCTCTGGTAGGCTACGGCTCTTGTATCAAAGATTAATCCTATTAATCACTCAAAATTTTACCAAGAGCCTACATTTATACATAAAAGACATCATACTCAACTTATCAGAGGCCGACGAAGACGGAGAAGCCATGAAAAGTAGAATAAATCCAAGATTTGCGAGAAAAACAGGAAAAAACACCGAGTTGTTAAGCTACGCAAAAAGGAATACAGATGGCGCCAGGATTGGCGCCAGGCACGCATACGAATCGGAGGATAGGGAAGCCTTGGGAGCGGCTCCCCTTTTTCTTTCCCGAATTCGTATCTCGCCAATCACCTCCTACGAGACGAAATCTCTGTCCAGGATGTAGATTGCCATGTGGCGTGTCTAGAATACGTCCTCTGATATGTCGCGATATCCCTTTCACGAGGGATACTCGCTCCAGGAGTTAGAATTCTGGTACCTTAAGGTAAATTCTCTGGGAATATCGCCGTAGTTATATATACCCTAGGAAGCTATCCTATAGGAACTTCCATCAGGACGACATGGCTTGAGCCCCAAAAAAAATATATATATATATATATATATATATATATATATATATGTGTGTTACTGTATATATATGGGTTATTGAAAAAATCCGCGAAGTGGTGAATCCGCGATGGTCAAACCGCGAAGTAGCGAGGGTTCACTGTACACGTAGCCTCTCGTCTGTACCATAGCTAGGTACTTAGTCCACTCTCCTCTCCCAATGTTCATCCTAGCTGCGAGGGAGGAAGGTACCAGTCAGCAACATTGTATCTTTGACCATTGTGTATGTTATTACTGTGGCGGTAATAAAACTGAAAAGTTTATCAAAAGAAAACGCAAGCGCCTTGTTGACAATGGCAGCAGCAGAGATGGAGTGAAAGTTGATAATG
>NC_090726.1:83464880-83467380 GCF_036898095.1 Palaemon carinicauda | reverse complement strand
ATATATATATATATATATATATATGTATGTATATATATATATATAAATATATATATATATATATATATATATATATATATATATTTATATATATATATATATATATATATATATATATATATATATATATATATATATATATATATATATATATATATATTCATTATTAATATCCAAGCTACAACCCTAGTTAGAAAAGCAAAATGATATAACCCCAAGGGCTCTAACAGGGAAGAATAGCCCAGTGAGGAGAGGAAACAAGGAAATCAATAAACAATATAAGCAATGATAAAAAAATACCTTAACAACATTAAACAGATAATTCGTATATAACTGTCAAAAGACTTTTGTCAGCCACTTTAACATAAAAACATATACTGCAATTTTGAACTTTTGAAGTTCTACTGATTCTACTACCTGATTGATCACAGCTGGAATGAAACTTCTAGAATACTGTGTAGTAGTGAGCCTTATGAGGGGGAAGGCCTGACCTTTAGAATTAACTGTAGGCGGGAACTGTCCAGGAAGATCAGAATGTAAAGGATGGTCAGAAATATGAAAAAAAATCTCATGCAACATGCACAATGAACTAATAGAACAACGGTGCCAAAGATTAATTTGATAAACTGTAAGCTCCTGTACAACAAATTAAGATGAGAAACTCCAGTTGAAGACCAGAATGGAGAACAATACTTAGCACAAGGTAGAATAAAAGAATTAAAACACTTCAGAATATATTGATCACCGAAAGACCTTCTCAAAAAAAAAAAAAAAAAACATTTTTTTTGTGCAATTGAAGAAGACACAGACCTAATGTGTTTCTCAAAAGTAAATTTCCTGTCTAGAATCACGCCTATAATTTTAAGTCATAGAAAATTAAAGAAACCTTATCAATGCCGACTTCTGGATGTTGAGGAGCCCCAGTCCTTGAGTTACTTACAATCATACTTTGAGTTTTGTTAGGTTTCAACATCATATCCCATAATTTGCACCATGCACTAATTTTAACTATATCTCTGTTAAGGGATTAATCAACACCAGATCTACATTCAGGAGATGAAATTGATGTAATGAGAGTAGCATCATCTGCATATGCTACACGCTTGTTTTCTAGGCCAAACCACATATCATGTGTATATAAGATGAAACGTAATGGGCCAAGGACACTACCTTATAGAACACCAGATATCACATTCCTATACTCACTATGGTGACCTTCAACAATAACTTTTCAAAATCCATTACTTAAAAATTCAATAATAATGCTCAGAAACGACCCATCCACTCCCAACTTTTTGAGTTTGAAAACAAGGGAGTTATGATTAACAAGTTCAAAGGCAGCACTAAAATCAAGGACAATCATACAAGCTTCCTGACCATAATCAACGGATTTCTGTACAGCATTGGAGATTGTAAGAAGGACAGCACATGCTCCAAGGCCTCTACGAAAATAAAATTGCAAACTAGGGAACAGATGATTACCTTCATCAAACCTCTTAGGACGTTTTGCCAAAAGACGATCAAACACTCTAGATAATATGGCAGTTATGGAAATTGGGAAGTAAATAGTTGCACTTTGAGCTACCACAAACACATTTACATATTGGAGTAACATTACCAATTCGTCAACAAATTGTAAAAGCTCCTCTTCTAACTAACTTGCCCAAAATAACAGATAACTTTGGAGCTAAGCAATCTGCAGTCTTTATAAAAAACTAAAAGAAAATACCATTTGGGTCTAGACCTCCATAAGCATCATGGTCCATCAACACACCATTAATATGACGAGATCGAAAAGCTAAATTAGTTAGTTAAGCTTCAGGAACACTGGAATGAGGAAGTTCGAGTTTTTCATTAATCAGCTTACTGTCAAATGCATCGGCCAAAGTGGTTGCCTTTTCCTTTTGACAGTGAGTGACTGAGCCATCTGGTTTAAGTAAAGGAGGAACTATTGCATCTATACCAAAGAGTACAGATTTAAGGGTAGTCCACCACCTATGTTTCTGGTTTGTACCAGAAAGGGTTTCTCTAATGGTTAGATTGTATTCCTTTTCAGTTGAAGCATAAACTCTCTGAGCAAAAGCTCTATGCTGAGTATAGTTATTCCAGGTCAAATCTGCTCTCATACCTTTCCAAAGAGGAAAGGCCTACTGCTTCTCCAAATAAGCACGTGAAAATTATCACTAGACCATGGTTTGTCCTTCACTTGGTACCATAGCACATTAGAAGGGATACACCTATCAATTATGTTGACTAGATTCTCATTCAAAGGGACAACAGGATCAACACTACTTTACAATTGTGACCAGTTTTAGCCCAAAAGATCATGCAAAGTCCCATTCCTGTCTGCCTCAGATTTCACATGAAACTTACAAGAGTATGATACATAAGGAACGAGTTGCTCAGTCTTCACTACTAATGAAATGAAGGCATGATCAGATGTCCCGACTGTAAAACCAATCTTGCTTGTTATGACAGCAGTGGAGTCAGTGTATACGAG
>NC_090726.1:83454880-83459880 GCF_036898095.1 Palaemon carinicauda | reverse complement strand
GAATCGAAGGTTTTCTCCAAGTTTGACCTTTTGAAGGGGTATTATCAGGTCCCCATGAACACAGAAATCATCCCTGGAGCTGTCTTCTAGTCTTTGATGTCAACGTCGAAGACTCATGGCCATATGTATTTTAGAATTGACCTCAGTATAGAGGTGTATATTAGAGTTTTTACTTTACAGGTTAGATTCCTGTCTTTCAACAAATGATACATAAGATGTCGGTTCCCAAATATTTAGTTTCTGTATTGCTTTAGTTTCTGTACTACTATAATGAAATTTCATATCTGCTGGTGTTTGTGACAGGATCATAATTCCTTTTTTTTTTTTTTTTTTTTTTTTTTTGCTAAACTTCATGCTCTTTGGTGTTAAGATGTTATTCCAGTGTGTCATTCTCTGTTGAAGGTGCTCTTTAGTATCGGCTACAACTGCCTGATCATCAGCATATTAGATCAATGGTTATATATTCATTAGGAATTTGGAGTTATCCATGAACAATATGAAAAGTATAGGGAAAAACACTACTTTGTCATACACCTGATTGGATTTCAAACTAGTCCTCATTTGCAGTGTTTGCTTTTACTCTGGGTCTATTGTTTTGATGAGTTATAAATATCTGTTATTAGTTTTTCAGGAACCGCAAAATAACTAACTCTAAACGCACCACACACACACACTCACATACACACAAAAACATGCACACACACAAAACACGCACACACATATCTATATATATATATATATATATATATATATATATATATATATATATATATATATATGTATATATATATATATATATATATATATATATATATATATATATATATGTGTGTGTGTATATATATATATATATATATATATATATATATATATATATATATATATATATATATATATGTTATGTATTGTTGTAATAATGTACTGTATTACCTCAAATGTTACATGTATCAAGCGCAACCTTGCATCATATTGCTTTGATAAAACATATTTAAAGCATTGCTCATAGCTGAAATAATGTATTTTGATATTAAGGTTCAAGCATTTATTAATGACCTCAAAGATAGGGTGTGATTCTTTTAACTTTCGTACTGCAGTAGGATTTAAGTCTTTTGGGAGCAATGCTCATATGTTACTTTAATGTTTTGGTTTGTAAGATTGTTTACGAGACGCTCGACGCTCAGTTGGAAGCCCAGAGCCACAGAATAATTTAGCCTCTTATTAAACATTAAAGGGTTACGTATACACCTGCGTTTGATTCAATATGTCAACATATCAAACTGACGACGCAGATGGGAAACCACTGGAAATTTACTCATATTCAACCAGCATATCAAACTGGCGACGACCTGATAATGGATACACGCAGATATCATAGAGAAACAAAAGAAAAAACCCAGTGAGGATCCCCCATGCAGCTGACCAGAAGAATTTCATCATACACAAGCAAACAGAACGAGAAAACAAGTGATATTTAAAATTGGGTTGGATACAATAAGGGTAGGAAGTTACAAGGTAACTTTAGAACAGCAGCCTGAACTAATCCTGGTAAGAATTCAAAATGCCTCCTGACATTGAACATCCTGAACGATTCAGCATCACAGCTGAACCCAATTAAAGTGCAAGACGATGGCAACAGTGGTGTGAGGAATTTCAGATTTATTTAGAAGCATTAGGGAACATGAAGGATGCCCAAAAGAAGGCATTATTACTTCATACAGCAGGTAGGGAAGTTCGGGAAGTGTTTAAGACTTTGAAGCCTACAGATGACACAAGTGAAGCTGCAATTAAGGCTCTTATCACATATTTTGCTCCTCAGGTCAATAAATTTTTTGAAAGATACCAGTTTTCAGCGCAGGCTTATCAGAAAGAAAAGGAAAGTTTAGATGCATTTGTGACTAGACCAAAGAATTTAGCTGTTTCGTGTGAGTTAGAAAATGTTATCATAGATCAAGTTATTGCACATTGCACATAACAAGAGCTAAGAAAGAAATTATTGTAAGATAAAGATTTAACATTAAAAAAGGTATTTATAAAAGGCAGAGCTTTGGAAACATCAAATAGGCAAAATAACATAATAGGTAGTTCTACAAGCAATAGAATCGAGAATTCGAAAATTAGTACAATAGGTTCCAAGTGGAAAAACAATGAAAATCAGGGAAGGAATGTGTCAAAGCCTAGTTATAGAAAAGTGGCAAACACTAATGTTCATAAATATCAGAATCAGGCCTAAACTCAGAAACAACAGGAAAAACCCAAGTTTTATAGGTATGGTAAAACTGATCCTCTTGCATACAGAGCAAAGAAATGCCCTGCTACTGGACAAACATGCCAGACAGATGGGTCATTTTGCAAATGTTTGTAGATTCCCTAAACAGTACGCAAAGAAAATAAATGCTGCAGTTGATACTCTTGGTCAAGAGAATAATGCGGAAAATGCTCATGATAATCAGGATAAGTCAGAAACTGATTTTGAGCTTCCAACAAAAATGCAAAGAAACCTATCATTGTAGAAGTAATCATAAATGTTAAACCAATTTTGATGCAAGTTGACACAGCAGCCGATGTATCGATTATGTCTGAGAAAACATCTAAAAGCATTTCCAATGTGTTATTAGAAGGTACAAATATAGTTTTGAAAGGTTATAATGGTTTGATAATCAGGTAATAGTTGCTTCGAACGTAGAAGTACAGTACAAAGAATAGAAATTAGAGAGAATGCCATTAACAGTAGTAAAAGGTAAAGGACAAACTTTGCTAGGTTTGTATTGGCTACAGTATTTGAAATTTGATTGGCCTAGTATTTTGAAGGTTACAGGTAGACAAGATTAACACAAAAATGAAATGTTTGTCGATAATATCATATCAGGGTTTCAAGACGTATTTGAAGATAGAATAAGTACAGTAAGGAACGCAAAGGCAATTTTAGTTTTGAAACCTGACAGTGCTCCTAGATTTTGTGCTCCCAGATCAGTGCCGTATACATTGAAAAGTGCAGTTGAAACAGAAATCAGGAGATTAGAAAATGAAGGTTCATGGGAAAAGGTTACATATTCAGATTGGGCTACTCCATTAGTACCTATTGTGAAGGAAAATGGTCAGGTTAAGTTATTTGGAGATTACAAAATAATGTTGAATCCACAACTGTAACTAGCTCAACGTCCATTACCAAATCCGAAAGACATGTTTGCAACTATATCAGGATGCACAGTTTTTTCTAAGTTAGATTAAAGACAAGCATTTCAACAGGTTCCCATGGATGAAAGTTCACAATAATTATGTACAGTAAATACATCCTTAGGTTTGTTTAGGCCAAAGAGATTACATTATGGAGTTACAAGTAGTCCAGCTATATGGCAACAAACTATGGATAAGATTTTTTCAGGAATGCAAGGAGTATACATTTCTATAGATAATATTTTAATTGCTGGTAAAGACACAAGAGAACATATAGAAAGATTGCGAACAGTTCTGAAGTTGAAGGAACACGATATTAGAGTAAATAAGAGCAAATGTATTTTAGAAGTTGATTCAGTGGAATACTTAGGTTTTGTAATTAATAGCAAGGTTATTCACAAAACTAAAGAGAAGATTAAAGCTGTACAATCAACAAAAGTACCAGAAAAATTCAAGGAATTACAATCACTTTTAGGTTTAGTAACATTTTATGGGAATTTCATTCAGAAATTGTTTACAATTGCACATCGATTGTATAGTTTGTTGAATAAGGGTGTAGAATGGAAGTGGACAAAAGAGTTTCAAGAATCTTTTGAAAGAATCAAACGGGAAATAACATCACCTACATCCCTAGTACATTATCAAATGGATTTATCAGTTAAATTAGTATGTGATGCATCAAACATAGGTTTAGGTGCAGTATTATCTCAAGTAATGCCAGATGTAACAGAACCAATTGGATTCACTTCTAGAGTATTGAACAAGGCAGAAAGGAATTACTGTTAAATAGGAAAAGCAGGTTTAGCATTAGTGTATGGAGTTAAGAAATTTCATATGTATCTTTATGGTAGGAAAAAGTTCACACTTGTTACAGATCATAAACCTCTATTAGCAATATTGGGTCCAAAAGCAAGTTTACTTACGTTGGTAGCTGCAAGACTACAATGTTGGGCAATTACGTTAGCCGCATACCACTATGATATAGAATACCTTCCAACATCAAAGATGGGTAATGCAGATGCTTTATCTAGATTACCAGTAGACAAAGATCCAGAAGAGTATGATGAAAGTATTCTGTTAATTTCTGTATGCGATGTATCCATTACAACAAAGGATGTAGCACACAGTCCCAAGAGAGACCCAGTACTCAAAATGGTTTTAGAGTTTAATGATAGGTTGGGACTTATGTGGAAAAGAGGAAAATTGTAAACCCTATAAGGATATATGGTATGAACTGAGTGTAACACAAGGAATAGTGATGAGAGGTCCAAGGGTAGTTATTCCTAATTCACTGTGGAATAAGGTTTTGTCTGAAACACAAGCTAGCTGATCACCAAGGTATTGTAAGATCAAAGTCAATTGCAAGAACTTTTGTATGGTGACCAGGTGTAGATAAAGATGTGGAATCTTATATAAGGAATTGTATGAATTGTGTTATGCAACAGAACAATCCTCATTTTCCTAGAATGCACCCAGGGGAGTTACCCAGGTATCCATGGCAAAGAGTGCATATAGATTTTGCAGGTCCTTTTTTTAATTATTTGTTTTTCATAGTCGTAGATGCTTACAGAAGTAATTTTAATGAGGACAACAACATCTTATGCCACAATAAAAGAGTTAATGCAAATTTTTTTCTACACAAGGTATTCCAAAAAGAATTGTTACAGATAATGGTCCACAATTTACCTCACAAGAGTTTAAAGAATTTTGTAACGTCAATGGAATAAAACATAAATTTTAAGCAACGTATCATCCCTCTACCAATGGAGAGGCTGAAAGGTTTGTTCAAACATTTGAACACAATATGAAGTGTAGAAATGCAAATT
>NC_090726.1:83432380-83449880 GCF_036898095.1 Palaemon carinicauda | reverse complement strand
AAAATTAATTTTGATTTTAAACCCACCACATGTATTTCAATCCTTAAATATAAGACTTTTCTAATATCAACAATACTACGCTAATGACCCAACGACTGTGGAATAAATCAGATATATGTTTGGACTTTCCTTTGAGGCACAAGCTGCCTCGTTCACCCATCCAGGGGCATCAAGGTAAACATTTCTCAACATTATCAAATAACATTTATTCTCCCCCTAAAATTTACTTTTTCTCATGTTTTTAGAATGATTTATGTTAAAATATTTTTAGCGTGGGTTTTTAAACATGTTATTGTTCATCTAGTCTAATTGGGTCTTAATACAGGTTTTAGGTGTACCTTTTTTCTACAAATAGTTTTCAAATGAAGAAAGTCGTCATGATCATTGTTTTATTTTGATAACCACTGCTGAAAGAGTTCATTTATTTGGATCAAGCATGGAGTCTTCCTTACATTATTAGTATCTATTTTTATTTTCTTCCACTGTTTTGTCGTCATAATATAATGTGGAAATTTTTCCAAGCGATAGCTTGGATGCAATATCCATGATTAATATCTATTTTCCCTGCGTATCAAGGATTATTTATATGTATTTAATCTTATCTATTTTTACAAACAATTCCTCTTAGCATGTTCTATAGACTGGTCGGAATAGACAAAACAAATCATATTCTTTTTTTTTCAGTTTAATTACCGAGTTTTATTTAAATTTTAAGTTTCTTTTCCCCTCTCATCTGCAAGACGTACCCAAGAGAGAAAATCTCTACGACTTTTCCCTTGTCAGTTGGCTGCAACGTGAGGAACTGACTTGTCAGTTTAGTTGTTTCAATTAGATAGTTGTCCTATTCATTTGGATTTTTTTATCATTAGTATCATTTTTATTAAAGAAAGTAAAAAACCTATGAAAAAACAAACAAACAATACATGGATGACTTAACAGAACACCAAGGAACTCATTTAATGAATATGGCTAGTGATAAATCGTAGGCTAGGCTACTCATGACACACCTCTCCTCCACTCACCGACTAACAGACTAATCCCTTCTCTTTAGTCTAAACCAACGAGGTTTTAGAATATAAAAAGTTAACACCTCATCTATGCCTATCTCAGCTTTATAAACCATCTCGTGCCCATTGGCTCATGCAATCGTTTGTCTTGCTTAATTTAAGGTTGAGAAGACAATGTTCCTCCGTGTTTAATCCCCACACAACCACCAACTCAACCAGCGGACCATCCAGTTACAAACACGCTTACATTATGCTTCAACTATTTTTTCTTCCTTTTTTAATACATCTTGTTAAGCATATTCTATTAAACATTGAGTAATTATGTTTTTTTCTTTAAAGTACTATTTTTTCAATGAACTTTCAAGCAATTTATTTACATTTATTTTGATGGAGCTTAAGTGTTTTGAAGAGATAACTTGTCAAATACGCATCATCAACTATAATGTTGAAAGAATGTTCAAGACATTACATTATGTATTTGTATAATTTATAACTTATCTCAGACTAATTTTATATATTTCCCTATTATCGATGTAAAAGAGATACGTGCAGCAAAGATAGCTATTTAATTGCGGACTCTTAAATACGAAGGGAAGTATTAAAACCGTAAGAACTGGCTCAAAAAAAAGAAGAAAAAATCCAGCTCTAAATCAGCGCCCATTAATACTGCTTGCAGTCCAAAATTTATTATTATTATTATTTTTTTCGATTGTCAAACCTTTCAATGGTTTATTTAGTATGATGATAATTTTTTTCTCCAATTATCTACATTTCAAGAACTATATATTATTTTCCTATTTTTATTGGTATATGAAATGATTAGAAGAAAAGCCTGATACGTCTTCCTAGCAGTTGTTAATCTTACAACCTTTTATCCTTTGTCTTCAGAAAATCTCTCTCTCTCTCTCTCTCTCTCTCTCTCTCTCTCTCTCTCTCTCTCTCTCTCTCTCTCGTACGATTCCCGATTTTCTAATGATCTATAATGTTCAAGGGGTTGTTATCGAAAATTTCTTTTTAACACGACCTTTTGTTTATCACCCCGGGTTATTTAGATTCATTGAACATACGTAGTTTTGTGTAGAAATATTTCACAAAAGCAATGTCAAAACTTCACCTAGCAGTTGTACTTAAAATGGCGAATTTTGGACCTTTGTCATATGCATATTGATAGCATTGTTGGTAACACCATTATTAACTAACTTGAATGATACTTTTGGGATTCAATGTCTTGTCCAATATTGGACATGCTGATAATTCTATTTTTAGAAACAGATTGCTTGAATACACCTCATACTTACATATTCCAAGAGTTTGTTTTCATTTCTTTTTTAGGCCTCTATGACAGGTTTGACCAAAACCAGATTATTATCATGTGTTTTACACACGCCCATGCCCTTTAATGCTATTGCTTTTTCATCTCTCGTCTTCTCTGCACTGATAATAGAAAAAAAAACCTGTTTAAGCCTGACATAGCAAGTTTCATATCTTTCGAATTTTTGAGATATTGTTACTGTAAACTGCTTGAATATAAACATGTCATCTGTTAAATGAAACTTACTTTTATTCACTCCCACCTCTCTGTTAGGATCTAACAGCTAAGGCGCAACATTGATGACAACCGGCGTGACTTCTTCGCACCACCTTATTGGCCCAACACTTAATCCTACCCTTATTACGGTGCCTCTTACTCTTCTGACTCTTCGACAAACACTTCCTTGATGAAACTGATGCTCTTTGCCAGCAGAGGAGCGAATGTCTGGTTCCAGCACACAAAAGTTCAGTTTCGGATAGAGGGCTTAACTCATTCAAGCAGCAGAGCAGAATATGCTCCGGTGGCAATCCCTAGGTCTATGATATTTTTTCCAGAAATCTCCAAATAGCTTGGCGACAAAGGGGCCATCCTGACAGCATATGATGCTATAAAAACTTACCTCCCGGAGCAGTACTCACCATTGCCACCCACCTGTATAGCCAAGCTTTTTCAGCTCTCTTAACAACCGTTGGTTGACCAAAAGGCTTCGCTCGCCTGCAACCTGCTGCAGACATCTCTCCTCGGTACTTCCTGCCCTTTGGGAATGACATACCTGAAACTGTCTGTGCTGCCATCCGCGATGTTGATACCTTGCCCATGAAGGACCACACGACCAAAGTTGACACCCATGTATATAGCCACTTCATGACCTTGAAGACCTCCATCAATGCCTCTACTCCTGATGAAGAGGGTAACTATTCAACATCAACTGAAGTTGACCTGAATGTTGTAAGACACAAGTGCCTGCCCTATTATATACAGTAGTAGAGACAAAGCCACCCACCGTCCACATATGCAGCCCTTGCTCATATCCCAACCAACAACCTCTATAGCCACTTGTGACACTCATCAGCCGCTGTTAAACTATTATCACTTCACATTCGGTGCTGCTGGGAATAAATGCGTGGATGGTTGTCAGTGGCCATAAAACTTGTAATTAGGCCATCGATTGTATCAGTAGCCTCTACAGTCACTAATCTTTTCATTTTACATGATGCAGGTATGGGTGTGGGCTTATGGTTGACATTGGTGCTTGCTGTTTCTTCCTACCAAAGTATCTCTTAACTGATCTGAGATCCCCACCTGACCCATGGGTACGATAACATTACATTGTTCTTTGGGAGTGCTAAATACCATTGGATAATCCGTGCTAGAGACGTAACATTGCCACAATTCCGTTTTGATTTCCTCACACTTATCCACCTCCTGGTTAATGTGGCATATCAATGATTTGTCAACGCAGTCTCATACTCCTCAAGACCTCTCCGACCTTGCACTCCACATCAGTGCACACACGGAGGCCTACACACACTTTCTCACTTCATCTCGGATATCTTACATCCAGAACTTCGACAAATGACCAAGATTCCCATATCAAGACAATAGTGTTGTGAGATTCAGGCATATGGCCCCAAATAGTTTGGCAGCCAATAAACAAAACGATTGCTGAAATGAAAGAAAATGTCTTTTGTCAAAAGGCCTCAAGCACATGGTCGTAAAACTTTCACATTGACCTGTAGTAGGTGGGCTCCTTGCACCCTTGGGGAGGATTAAAGGCATCTAAAGTAGAGAGATACGGGTCACTACCAACTCAACATCGACGACTTTATTGAGAGATGGATCTGGATGCAGAATACCAAAAAAAAAAAAAAAAAAAAAAAAAAAAAAAAAAAAAAAAAAAAAAAAAAAAAAAAAAAAAAAAGGCTTCAACCTTCAATAACAGAAAAAAAAATAGAATAACTAATCATGGAATGGAAAGTCTCCTTTAAGATGAAATAATTTTATATAATAATCAATAAGAAATTGAGGAAGTTACAGCTATTAGACCAAAGAATTTGAAGGATACCTTAAGTAATGATGAGGAAAAAAAAAAAAAAAATCAGATGATATTCATCCATTGAGAGAATTCTGTAAACTAAGTTACATATGAAGGAGACTAGATGTTCGAAACAAAGTCATTCCAGATAAAGAATGGGAAAGTAGAATGACAGATTATGGTCGATATCCACATATAAGGAACCTTTGGCTGGTTAAAATGGTGAGGATAAAATAGTTCCGTAACAAGGCAATAAAGTTCACTGAAAGATGAGCAAATTCCTTCACCAGAGGCAATAGAAGTGGTTCTTACCTACAGAAGACGTGGACGTTATGGGTAAAAAAAAAAAAAATAGTAGTATTAACAGAGGATCTTTACGGGCCCCATTCACGCACCGGTGTAAAGGATTCAAGTTACCCCCCGTTTCAAATTACCCCCCCCGGTAACTTGAAACCGGTTTCAGATTACCGGGGGGTAGTTTGAAACCGGTTTCAAGTTACCCCCTCTGTTTTCAAGTTACCCCCTCATCAGAATGATAAATAATTCATGTGACATCGCAAATATGTATCATGCATTTATTGTTGGCTTCGCAGCAGTAGGAATAGTAGTTTAATCTGATATTTAAGACCAAAAATTGTGTATTAGTGAATTATATGACACATTAAAAGTCACAGACTGTAATTCAAGGTTTTGTGATAAAGGCGAGGTAAAATTTTTATTTTATTTCTGTTCGTGTGATTGTTGATATTTTCGTATTTAAAACCTAAAGTATCATATAATTCCCTAATTCACAATATTTGAAGTTACAGACTTTCATTTAAGGTTTAGTGATCACGGCGAGGTAAACTTTATTTTATTTCAGTGTGCGCGTGATTGTCGAGATTTTTTTTTTTTAAATTTTTAATTAACTGGCCTTATCTTTCAATTAAACACAAACTATGACGCATCTAACTTTATACAAAACAATTATTAAGTAAAAAAAGATAGATATTACCCGTAAAAATATTTGAAATCAAAACCATCATAATGAACCCTGTTTTAGCATTACA
Organism: Palaemon carinicauda; assembly: GCF_036898095.1. Classification (NCBI taxonomy): domain Eukaryota; kingdom Metazoa; phylum Arthropoda; class Malacostraca; order Decapoda; family Palaemonidae; genus Palaemon; species Palaemon carinicauda. The sequence goes on along the minus strand of NC_090726.1, from coordinate 83,444,477 downwards.
TGGAAAAAAATATTTACTAAATTAAATATTAAGAAAAAAAATGGGAAAATGGTAATGAAATTGTTAAATTTGGAATTGACCAAACAATCCAACGTGTCACAGATGCAGCCAACTTATAAAAAACGACTTTGTATCAGATTTGAAAGGTAAATTGGGTCAAGGGTATTAAGCATACTGATAACATTATAAAGGAAGACATGAAAATGGTCTGAATGAACTAATTTATTGAATCTTTTGTGATAGCACTAACTTCATCTGACGAAGTCACCATAACCACGTTTGCTAACACAACCTTTGTTGTAAGGAAATTAATTTTGTCGATTAATTAAATAAATTCTAAAACAATACAATCACCTACGTAAATATACCATATTAAACATAGTTAATTAAATCCTTTGTAAAGAATCCTGTCTTTTAATAATCAATCAGAATTGAGAAATGAATTAATTTGATATCAAAATTAAGATTATTTCTGTTAGTATGATAATCGTTTTATAACAATTTTGCTATTTGTTATATTTAAGAGTTTCAACTTGTCACCACGTGGTTGCCAATAAAAGAACGAAGGAAACAATTTGGAGAGAGTATTAAATTAAAGGATTATATTCTTAGACCGTTCAAATCCGGGTGAATGACTTATTAGTTGACCCTTTTCTCCTATTCTTGGCTCGCCCATAGATTAAAGCGGCTAAGCCATGTGTGCTTTGAAAATGACCCAAGAGAACTGGCAATGCCGCTATTGGGCTCTGAGTTTGCTCTTAAAATGGTTTGACCATACCCATAGTTGCAATATAACAATAGAACTCCTTGTGTCCATATATCTCTTTGTTTATTCATTTATTCTGTCACTGATAATGCTTAATAACTTCGTAGTATTTGGATGCTATGTACGTAAAAAAAAAAAGCTCAAATATAAATTACCAATATGCATGTCGTCGTGCAGACAGAATTAACGTTGTGTAAGCTACTGTTAGCTCGATTCATTTTAAACCAGAGGATATTAAAGATGGTATGAAGTCTCGATTACTAGGTATTGCTGTTTTGTCATTTGATGAAATGAGTAATAAGAAAGAATGGAGCTATGACAAAGGGGCAAAAGTCTTATATAAACCGCATGGAAATGTACAGGTGACCATGTGGCGAGGTCTTTTTTTTTTCTTTATGATACATTTCAGGTAAAATTCTTAAACATTTTATGACACCGTTTTTCAATAATTTTCCATTTCGAGATCAACAACAGAGAAAAAAAATCCATACACGAATCCATCACTTACTATTCTGGAAGATGGTTTAAATAGGATTTGATTTAGCCCATGATAACACACAGCTGCCTGCCTTTAGGCTAAAATCAGTAACAACAGTTGTGAGATTAACACAAGCTGTGTTCAATGTCATCCATAGAGGGCTATAAAGTGTAACGACTTTTCCGTAGTCCAGGTGTTTTCGTATAAAAACAACCAATGTAAGTACAGTAGAAGCAAACAGCATGTACTGTATCATGTTTTATTAAATCTGTTATAATTGCTTACAATCTTGCTTTATTAAAAGTGTCAATTATTTACAGATATCATGAATGATATAGTATTTACAACATACATACAAATACATATACATGTATTATATATATATATATATATATATATATATATATATATATATATATATATATATATATATATATATATATATATATATATATATATATATATATATATATATATACTGTATATATATACAGTATATATATATATATATATATATATATATATATATATATATATATATATATATGTGTGTGTGTGTGTGTGTGTATACATATATACTTATGATCAATATGTTGAATATACCTTATATAATATTTGCTTGCAATATAATTATGAAATATTTCAAATAATGGAAAAAATAACCGTCAAAATCAAATTTCACCTCGTCTTCCTGTCTCGGTCAAATATGCGCCCATGACTGATAATGGAATATCCGACATTTATTAGCTAAGATATAAACATAAGACGGATAAAGGCTGGATATTATTAAACGATACCAATAGGTGAAACAGTACATGTATATAGATATTACCTAATGATTGTGTTGACCCTGATCAAAAGCAATTCATTAATATTCATAAATGATGAGATCCTGCGCAAAAACGAGGGGGGTAATTTGAAACCAGGGGGGTATCATAAAACCGGTTTCAAATTACCCCCGGGGGTAGCTTGAAACCGGTTTCAAATTACCGGGGGGGGGGGGGTAAGATTTGGAGGGGGTAATTTGAAACCGGTACACCTGTAATACCTGCAGGTCTCCGGTTTGGGGCGGAGCTTCAGTGACCGGACGACCGAAATTATACCCATACATTACGCAGGCGGCCTGAGTGAGATCAGGTTACGAGGTTAGTCTACTCTCGGCCAGCAACAAAGAAAGTGTTTTCAAAGAGGGAGCTGCAGATTCTAGCTCTTTGTATTGTAGCTTACGGGAAACATAAATAGCCGAGAAGAAGGAAAGGGGTTTGGATGAAGGAATGGCTAGCAAAGACAGAACTACTGTCACACACAAACCTGTTGTCACATTTAGTATGGGAGCCTCATGATTTATTTAATTATCTACGAATGGATGACTCTACATTTTGCAAGCTTTTAGACCTTGTGGAACCACATATACAGAGGAAAGACACTTGGATGATATGTGTTATATCTAGAGTTACCAGATTTAAAGATAGGCAATTCGGGACACTCTTAAATCTCGCAATTCTCAGCCTATAATATTTATCTAGATAAATTTATACACATAGTATATGCATGCACACAGATCAACATATAAAAATCTAGAAACGTATCGAAAAAATATCAAGCATTTTAATGGGATATGATGAAACAAAACTAGGAAAGTTAATATTTAATGCAAATTACTAGAATTAAAATATAGAAAACGAGACTAACTTGGAAAAGTAGTAATCAATATTTATGAAACAAATGAACTTTTTCATATGGAAAACAGGTCTGTAAAATTCTTTGCATAGACAATATGTATTCCATTTACACTGTAAGATAGCATCTATAATTGACACATATAACTTATTCCTTTCGTCTGTCCATTGAGCAGTCATCATTGAACCACATTTGCATTATGAGCAGGAATATTGAATAGATATTCACACAAAATGGATATTTCAGAATATTGTTCCTTGAAGTCTAACTGCTGAAGTATGGAAACCCATCTTTCATAACACATTTTGGTCATCCATTCATCACGTTTGTTCTGCAATTGTTGATCAGGGATGATTTTAATAGTTGACCACAGGCAAAAAAGCACGTTGTACAATTTTTACTCCTTTTTCTTTTAACACTAGACAAGAAGATTTTACGTGTTCCCATACTGCAGGTAGATCTAATAACATCCATGAAAAGACATAAAAACTTTCTAAATCAAACCATTGTCTTGGGTAGTGCCATAGCCTCTGTCTATGTTCTTCCACTATCTTTGGTTAGAGATCTCTTGCTTGAGGGTACACACGGGTACACTATTCTACCTTGTTTCTCTTCTTGTTATTTATAGTTTTTATCCTCTGGTTATTTTGAAGTATTTATAGATTTACTTTAATGTTGGTATTGGCCTTAAACTTCTTGTAATTTTTCTTTTTTTTCCTTTCCTCGCTGGTCTATTTTCTCTTTTGGAGCCATTGAGGTTTTAGCATCTTGCTTTTCCAACTAGGGTTGTAGCATAGGTAATAATAATAATAATAATAATAATGATAATAATAATAATAATAATAGTAGTAGTAGTAGTAGTAGTTCATTTATTTATACAATCGTTTGAATTGAATGATGGCAAACCGTATGAAAGGCCATGGCTACTTATGCTGCTAATATCTTATTTTCTCTACCTGTGTTTGTCTTGATAATGAAGTTTTTTGTGTTTTTCTTGATCATGAAGTTTGCTATTTTATCATCTTTTGAAGTGGGGGAAATGGTTTCTTAGTGCTTTGCCGAATCAATGTGTCTCGTGATATCATTCCTCCCGCCATGTTCAATACTAAAATTGCAATGGCATAAACCACAGGTTGCTTCAAAGCAATTTCTTCCTTGTTTGATATATGTCCACTCGCTGGTTTATTCATCACAAAATATACATTTACGTTTTGACATCTTGGCTGCATGCAATTATTTTTAAAGAGCAAAAAAGTAGGCTGTAGAAAGCAGTAATGGTACTCTGGTATGGAGTGTTAAAATGAAATATCACAGTATGTTACTACTCAATAGTCAGCACTCACCTGGTGCTAACCAATTTAATAATTTGCAAACGGGATTAGCTGCTTTAAGTAAACAGAGTAAACCTGTTTTGGTTATTCAATTTATATTATCATCATCGTAATTTTAAGAAAGAATCACCATTTTACCTGACATCATGAGGTAAGGATTTTAATTTGTTAATGTTTTTTCTATTTATTTATATATTTTTAGTCATGAACTAAATGCGGGACAAAGAGCATCCCGTGAGGGTCTAGTCTGGGACATGGGACAAAAGGATAACATTGGGGTCATGTCCCGTAAAATCAGGATGTCTGGCAACTCTAGGTATATCACCAAGGGAGAGACTTGTATACATCAATGAATTAGTTCAAAAATATTTTATCTACCAAAATGTCTGACATAGTGCTCGCTTACTAGGATTCTTCTACTGCGACTTTTAACCATAGAATGAGGATAAGCCTGCAGGCCACATCGAAGACACCTCGCATACATTCAGGCCTGCTCGACCAGGTCTCGAGGTGTCCGGTCGCCTGTGAGTTTGAACCTTACGAATTAAATCACGCCATACACGCAACGACACAGTTACACCACGTCCACAACGTTCTCACCTGAAGGCTGCAACTGAGCAAAAAAGAGATACTTCTAAGTGCCCCCCCCCCCCCTTAGAAGGATCTCTTTTTTTTTTTTGCAGTTGTTAGTCAAACCACGAAAGATGGGACGAATGTATGCAAATGGAAAGATAAATATATGTAAAAGGTGTACAGTATATATGATCAAGCTATAATCTTAAGAAATACGGAATTGAAAACCATAACAATAAATGTCAATAAATAGAATGACAACGATTTACATGTCTTTTTTGTTAGGATTTGATTAATATCATAGTTACAAAAACATAACTTAAAGTAAACACACTTGCTATTTGCTAAAGAGGGTTTATATATATTAAATATCAACAAGTGTATTGCCCCTCACTATATAAATACGAGTCGTGTACCTAGGAGAATAGATAACAGCGAACCCCGAACACATCAATTGAATCATATAGTGAGTTATCACTAACTGTTCACCAACTCAGCTCCCTGCTGGCTTGCTGACAACTCACTTAGATGGCAGCCAGGACTTTTACTGTTGTTGTTGGCAGTAAAGTTCAAATAAAGTACCCATATTAGTAGAGTTAGTAAATATACAAGGTTGTATATACAAATTATAGTAGCAGATACAACTCGTGACGGATATTGTTTATGAGACTGGCATTGTCCCTAGTGGATGTCACCCACTATCACGCAGTCCACTGTAATGCTATTACATTTAACAGCATATTTAAGATATTATCATGAAATTAGTTAGGGGAAAAAAACTATATATCACATCAATTCCTTATATTTTCATTCTAATACGTGGATTATTCTAGGAATAATTTACTCTACCGCCAAAAATAACCTTTCAACCCATGCCGCAATAGACGTTTACTGTGGCTTTTCTATGGTAGATATCAACAGAATATTGGTATGGACAAAGTAGATATCCATCCCATAAATACCAGAAAATTTCATTCAGTTATGTGAAGCATTCAATGAGTAATTTACGGCACCGCAGAAAATCGGACTCCCCTTGATATCGAAAAATGGCTATTGTGACTATTCTATGGTGATTATTAAAACAAAAATTGGTATGAATGTCGTCCATATAGCATTCAACAAACCCTGTGAAAATCATTTGGATATTTGTAAAACTCTGGGTGTAGTTTGCTCCTCCTCACTGATTTTTTAAGCTAAAAGTCGTCACTTACATAAGTGACAGAAAGGGCATGTCTATAGCAGGTATGAACATCACTATATGCAGAAACAAAGCTTATATATATATATATATATATATATATATATATATATATATATATATATATATATATATATGTGTGTGTGTGTGTGTGTGTGTGTGTATGTATATATATATATATATATATATATATATATATATATATATATATATATATATATATATATATATATACATGATCCATTAGAATTTTATTTGAATATGTTTTTTGATATAGGAGTTATTGACAATGCGACCAAAAACATTAGGTGCTCCCCCACCCCACCCCCGCTCCAAAGTCTATGGTTAAGGAATGACTGGGTTGGGTGAGATATCTTGAAATAAAAAAAGATTAGCATTTCATATAACATCACTCTTCGTTAGAGACAATAAATCCTCTTAATCACTTGACAAGTGCGTTTCCTTTAAATTATGTCCCTGTAACTATGATACTAAAAAAAAAACATAAAATAGGATTTGTATTTTGATTTACGGTTCATTCTGAATAGGGGAATCTATGCGTTGCATGCAAGTTTCATTGAGTTGAATCGAACTGCTGTTCTTATGATTTTATTTTCACGGGGTGGGATTCTTTGTAAATTGCAAAATGTATTTATCTCCCTCTGAAATCCCAGCTTACTAGTTGAGAAATAGCTAAAAAAAAATACAAATAGAAATTGACAGATGGATACATATATTGGTAGATAGATGTATATTTCATGGTATTTTTTCTTAACCATATTTGTATTCAGTAAATATTACATAAGGCTATTAATATTTTATTTTTCAAGAAAAATCACGGTTTTAGTCGACATTAGCCTATCAGTTCCTTCCCACTCCATTTCCTTCCAAATGATGCTGTACTTTTTTTTTTTTTTTTTTTGTAAAAATTTAAATTGTCAGCTAAAATTTACTAATAATTTACGATGGACACTCACGTAGTGTTCTTTGATTTTCAATTCCAACATAAATCCCTATATTTTTATTTACGTACAACAAGCTTATTTCTCGTTCACTAGACTAGACTCTTGGAATATGGTGATTTTTTTCATTCTATGTTAGCTATAGCTCTTTTACTCTATTTACAAAGTAATGTTTTTTAATTATCTTTAAAAAAAAGAATTAATAGGACTCTGATATGTTATGTGAAAAAAAATAATTCATTGATTTAAAAGAAAAGTAAAATGAAATAGCAAATCAAGAACGAAAATCGAACAGGATAAGGGAAATATGTAAATTTCTGGTCCCACACTAAAGCAAATAAACTATGTAAGAGACAGTCTCACCAACAATAGCAAATAAGGTTATATTTATTAGTCACTATCGTAGTTTCATTTGCTTTGGAGTTCAAACAATGATAAAATGTTTCAAATGAAAGCTCGTGAAATCTTAGAAAACTATAGCAGGAATTACGAACAATTCGTGTAGTTATAGTGAGAGAGTTACTTATATTTGGTAGTAAGAATATAAAATTTAAAAAATAAAAATGCATGTGTAGTATAATAAAAAGGAGGGATTATTTATACGAGATTGAGGAAACCTTGATTTAAGACATGTATAATACTTTTATCACTTTGGCTGTATGCCAGGCCAGAGCAATGGATGTGAAGCTTAGATTGGAAATATGTCTAACGCAGATGAAGTATTGAGAGGATACACGGGTAAAGTAACGAGAAAAAAAGTAAATTCACTAAAGAATAATTTCATTTCAATCAGTTCCCTGATGATGTACGGACCGAGAAAGATTTTGAGAATGAAAGTGAAAAAGAAGCGAGAATGAAGAAGAAAAAAAAATCATAAGGTACCTTTTGTGGCTTAACCTCCAAGGAAGGCTGATTGAGTATGAGACAACGACAAGTGAATTTTGGAAAATATTACTATTACTTAGAGAGTCAAGATAAAGAGGAAATGAGAATGAGGTAAGGGGAGAAATGGGGAGGGAGTGAGAATAGCTGCGTTCGAATCTCCTATAGTTGGAAGGTCAACAGGAAGAAAAAGAATTAGAGTGAATGAGAATTAGGAAACGCAGTGTTTTGGCAGAATATAATAAATATAGAAAAGGTTGGAGAATACGCATCAAGACAGTCTGGATGAAGAGGAAGACAAATGCTAAGCGTCAATATGGAAAACATTTATCTAAAGAGCTATGGTCACGATGATTTAAATATATGAGAAATTATAAATCCTACAAAGAAGGTTTTCTTTTCGTGCAAATTAATATTATGCAAATAACATGAACAACTAAAACAAAAGATATCATAAAATGGCATACTTTTGGTGAACACCACGAATATCTCTCTCTCTCTCTCTCTCTCTCTCTCTCTCTCTCTCTCTCTCTCTCTCTCTCTCTCTCTCTCTCTCTCTACAATTACTACTACATGAGATATGTGTCTAAAAAAAACAATTACATATAGATAAAAGATATTTTATTTAATCCCTCTAATTGGTTGCTATAATATTTAATAAAAACAATTAACTTCGATCCACTCTACCTCCTAATAGGAAAAATAATGATATTTTTTTCTTGGAAATAAGTAATTGTTTAATAGGAGATTCACTGAATCGAGAAGCCAGCTGCTTGCTCCCAGTAGGCTGAAGAAATTAGAGAATTTTGCTGTGATGTAAACCCAAAGGAGCGTTTAAAGATTACTTATAGTTCTTCGTGGTTTTCTTTCACGATGGCATATTTAGGCTCGTGTCTGAAAAAAAAATATATATATTTGACGAGGTTATACCATGGGTCCTTCTTGCTTCTGTTGATCTTTATTTTTAATTTGCCTTTATTATGCATTGATCATTCTTTATGTATAAAATCCAGTTCAGAGAGAGAGAGAGAGAGAGAGAGAGAGAGAGAGAGAGAGAGAGAGAGAGAGAGAGAATGTGTCCACGTGTACTGTATGTACTCAAGACTGGTAAGCATGTCTAAACAGACTGAAATCGAAAAAAATTGCATAAAATTCCATTGAATAATTTCAGATTTCACGTCCATGAGTATGGACTAAGAAGTTGATGATAAAAATATGCAGGATTACCTGAATTGCAAGGTAAATTAACTTTATTATAAACAGTAGTGGCTACATAGATCGTGAAAAATTCATCATCATTGTCTACAGTTCGGTATCGTTTTAATGTCAAATTCTAAGGTTTGTATTAGTTTTTATTAATGTAGGCGAAGAAGCTAAATAAACAAACGAAAGTTTTCGATCTGAAATTGAAGGAAAGTTAGTTTAAAAGACAATATGTTAGCTGTATAATTTTTTAATATCACAATTCAAAATAAGAGATTTTTAATGAAGCGCAGAATTGGAACATAGAGAAAGTGACTACAAAAATTTATGCTAAAATGTCAAAATACTCTTTCCATTGGATTGTACTAGAAATAGACAATTTCTTTCTTTCAAACAAATTTTGACCTCTTGTCATAACGCCTAATGTTGCTTGGTATAACTTTGTTATGATTTATGTTTACAGTTGTTTTGATAAAATAAGAAAATAAGTTTTTTATGACGTTTAAAACAATATTGGATATTCCAGGAATCTAATAAATTCTACATTGATAGTGCTGACCGAATAACAAAAAAAAGTAATCTTCAACAATGAAAGAGTAATGGAGTATAATGCAAAAATATAAAAATATAATCATAATACATTCAAACAAAAATATTCTCCGATATTTCTTCTTATACCTTTATGTAGGGCTTGTAGTGATATGTGGAAAGTATATGATATTTTTATTTAGAAATAACTAAGTAAATCTAGTACTAAAATGGTACATATATTTGTAGTCTGCCTGTTTTTTTTTCTTTTCTTTTTTTTTAAATAATTTTCCTAACTACACTCCTTCTGAAAGTAGGGAAAGTGTGACAGGAGTGTAGGAGGAATGAATTCGAATACAGCTCTAGAAAAACTAACTTTGTTTAGGGACCACAGAGGAATTTAGAGGCCCCCAACAAGTCACCCAATGGTGACAGTTCCATGTTTATGTTCAACGGTTTTTGTTAATAAGGGGTATATTTGCCTAAAAAAATAAAAAAAAAATAGGCAATATTATATACCAATAGAATTAAAAGTAACTTATTATTTCTTAAATTTTTTTAGGTAGAGTCTCATGAGGGTTGCAGTTTAGAAAACCTATATAGGGCATCCTTCTTTATTTGTATGTTCGTTGCTTGCTCAAAGTGTATTACACGTCACTCCCTCAAGGAGCAGACATGCATGTGAAAGAGGGTGACCTGTCTTTGAGAGTTGTACTATTGGAAAACAGGTCCTCTTGCAGGATATAAGTAGGTTATAGGTGGTCAATGGGGATCAACTCCTCTTTACCCCAAAAGTTGAGTGGGAAAACTTTTTGTGTATGGCAGATGACAAAGAATAGGCCAATATGAGGTTGTAACCAGTGGTTTTCAGTCATTACTGTGGAAGATGTTTGTTGTGGTATGTAGATCTTTAGTACATGCTGCTTTGCATATACTTTTGAGAAAAGGAAGTAAATTTCCACCAGAATGTAACTTAAATGACGAAGATCATGAAAGACGGTGGCAAATCGAACCCGGGTAAGTTATGGAAAACATGTTGAATAGTTATAGTTGAACATTAAAACTGCTTTTATGGTACGATGAAAAACGGTCAACATTTCTGTAGTCAGAGTGATACTGATGATCTGCCCTAATGATATTGACAATTGAGAGGTGAAAGTGGTACCCCTGTCAGAAGTGATATGTTCCGGTATGCTGAATCTTGCCATCCAACTAAAAAATAAGGCAGCAGTACGTGCGATAGATGTCAAATCTTGCATGAAAATTACTTCAGAGCAGAACAGAGTGAAGTGATCGATGGTTGTGAAAAGGTAAGTGTTCTTTTGATGAGGATAAGGGGTCATCCCAGTAAGGTGAATGCTAACCTACACCTCTGAGGTTGATGTGAAGAACTCACACCGGAATCCACGTGTCGATGCACTTTTGAAGTTTGACATGAAATACAGGGGCAGTCCCAATCCTTGGCATATCTAGTAAGGCCATGCCCTCTGAACTACGATTTCAGTAACAGTGCAGTAGATCTGCATAAGAAGGGTGAGAGGCCACAGATCATTTGAAACACCTACTTACACATGGAGGTAGGTATCCACAGGCATGGCCTACCAGTGCTCACATCACAGAGGAGGGTGGCAAACAAGTCCTCTAGGGGGATTTCTTCCCAACAGAAGGATGGGCAAGATGTCTTACAGGTTCGGTATTTGAGGTCCTTGCAATGGACTTCAGTTAAAGCCTTGTTGAAAAGTAAACAACTTGTTTCTGGAAAGGGCGTGGATGAAAGAATTTAATCTATCAGGAATTGGTTGAATGGTTTAGTTGTGTTAAAAAATGGCAGAGAGATTTTAGCATTGATGGGCAGACCAGGTATTCTGTGCGATTGACGAAGGACATGTCCTCTAAGAAGTTTCGGAAGTTAGGTCGAGGTTGATGGTGGAGTAGCTAGATTCTGTGTTGGAAAGTTTTCTATTGAAGAGTGTCAATGAGCGGTGCAATCTGTTGATCATTTGCTTGACTACTATTTCTATGACTTCACTGTCATTGGAGGAGAGTCGGAGGGGTGCAGTTGGCATGGGAAATGTGGGAGCAACAGCAGTCGATAGGACATTCTTTGCGTGGAAAATAGACAATCGCTGAATGGGGCCACACAGCAGTTTTTTTTTTTTTTTTTTTTTTTTAGCTCGCCCTTGAGGAAGTTGTAGAGAAGGTAAAAGTTGTGTTGATGACAGGCATAATTATCCGCCGCCAATTAGCTACAAGGAGACAGACATGCCAACAGATATATAATACAACAAAAATAAAACATTATTTAAAATCATCGTGTTTCTCACGCCATATAACATAAAAACTACACTGTCAGAAGTTGAAATTAAAAACAGCCTCTTAATTTTAAGAAGGTAGCCTTCTCCTTTAAAAAAATAGTAATGGTAATAATCATATATAAAGCATGCACCAATAAGTAAAAAAGTCGAATTATTCCTTCGTATGCAAAGGACACACTAA
>NC_090726.1:83422380-83427380 GCF_036898095.1 Palaemon carinicauda | reverse complement strand
CGGCAGGGGAGTCGATGTATACGAGGTCCAGGCAGTTAACAGACCTGTGAGTAGCTTCACTTATGATTTCCTTACAGCCTGATTCAGAGGCAAAGTCTAAGGCTCTTAAGCCATGTTGATCAGTAGAAGAAACGTTATTTGACCATGTCCTATGGTGAGCATTGTAATCACCAGCAAAGATAAAAGGGGCCTTTCTATCATCTTCCTGTATCTTAGCCATATTGGCAAGAAGACAATCGAAGACAGAATCATTGAAGTCTGGATTCCGGTAAATCGAACTCAAATGAAAGTCGTTATGCCTGCCAGAAACTTTTATTACCTTGATGTCATGATATCCATATTCATAGTAAGACTTATGAAAAGCAGGGTACTCAGTCCTAATATACACCCCCATTCCCCGGGCCCTAGGAATGGCACCCTGTTTCCAAATTATTGGCTTCTTTATTTCCTATAAATATTTCAAGGCTGTAATTAAGATATATTATCCATATTAAATCAAATCTATTTACGTGGTATTTTGCTGATTTTCATCAGTATATCGATTCCACATTGTATTGAAACAGATATGGAAATTCAGTTGGTCACTTATTAGTAAGATTTGTTGAAATTTTTTTTTGTGATATTATTATTATTATTATTATTATTATTATTATTATTATTATTATTATTATTATTATTATTATTATTATTATTATTATTATTAATTGCTAAGCTACAACCCTAGTTGGAAAATCAGGATGCTATAATAGCCGAGAGGAAAGGAAACGAGGGGAAATAAAATATTTCAAGACCAGTAACAGCATTAAAATAAATATCTCCAATATAAACTATATAAAAATTTGTAACAAAACAAGAGGGGGATAAATAATATAGAACATTGCGCCGAGTGTATCCTTATGCAAGGGAACTCTAACGAAAAGACAGTGGAAGACCATGCTACTGAGGCTATGACACTACCCATGAATAGAGCCTAATGATTTGATTTTGGAGTGTCCTTACCATAATTAGAGAGTCTTTTCTACCCTTACCAAGAGGAGAGTGAACACTGAAAAATTACAGTGCAGTAACCCTTTGTGTTAAAAAGAATTGTATGATAATCTCAGTGTTGTTAGGTGGATGAGGACTGAGGAGATTATCAAAAGAATAAGCCAGACTGTACGGAGTGTTTGTAGGCAAAGGGAAAATGAACCGTAACCAAGGAGAAGGATCAACGTATTAATTTCTGGCCAGTCAAATGACACCATAACTCTCGAGTGGTAGTATCTCAATGGGTGGCTGGTGCCCTGGCCAAACCACTACATGAGAATTGGATTGAGCTCACATAGATGGCACTAAAAAGAGACATATGGTGTAAATTCATTGAGTCCATATTCATCCTTTTAGTGCCAGAGGATTAAGTAAAACAGTAAGTAAGTTTATATTTATATATATATATATATATATATATATATATATATATATATATATATATATATATTAGAATAGTGCCAACGTATCCCTGCTTGTCATAAGAGGGGACTAGACGGGACTTGGAATCCCTTCTCCTGTATTACATACTCCTGTGAGACATAAAAGAGATGGAGCTGGGTAGAGAGTGACTGGTCCCCGCACTCTAGTTTTGGGGTGTCTGAGTGTGTGTGGATGTGGTATGATAGAGAGGAAATTATGTGAGATTGGAATTATGTTTAGTAATAGATGGATGGATATATTGGCTTTGTGTGAAACAAAGATGGGAAGGGTGAAGTGATGTTTGGTGAAGTGACTGGTAGAATGTCTGGGATTGAAAGGGGAAGAGCAGGAGATGGTGTAGCTTTATCGCTGAGTTAATGGATGATAGGTAAAGTAGTGGAATGGAAGGAGATATCATCTTGGTTAATGTTGGTAAGGGTTAGGTTAGGCTTTTGTTAGTCCATATGGGCCACGTTGTGAGAAAAGTGAAGAATAGCGGAATGAGTTCTGGAATGAATTAACTAGGTGTGTAGAAGGACTGAGCAGAAGGAATGGATGACTTAAATGCTAGAGTGGGTGCTGTAGAGGTAGAAGGGGTCATTTGGATGTATGGCGTACCAGGTGAAAATGAGAGTGGTGAGGGACTGGTAGATATGTGTGCTGAGCAAGAGATGGAAATAAGTTCTATCTTTTTCATAAAGAAAGATAAAAACAAGTATACATGGGTAAGAGTGGCAAATGTAAGAGTGTTAGAAATGGCTTTAATGGATTATATGTTGACAATTAGAAGAATGTTTGGAAGATTGAAGGATGTGCCCATGTTTAGGGGTATGGCTTATGATATGTCTGATCATTTTTTGGTGGAAGGAAAATAAGCTGTGGCAAAAGAGCGGGAGAATGAGTTGGGTCATGTAAAAGCGAGCTAGTAATGGTTGAAGACTTTATAAACCCTGAGGTAAAAATTTAATATCAAGAAAGGTTGAAAATGGCATATGACAGAGTGAAAGTGAGAGAAACTGACAATTTAGAGGAGGAGGCGAAGCTAGTAAAAGAACATTTTGTTAGGATTGCAAGTGATGTGTGTGGCAAGAAGATTGTTGGAGGCAGCATGAGGAATGGTAGTGAATGGTGGACTGAATGAGTGAAGGTAAAAGTGGAAGAGAAAAGAGGCTTTTGAAGAAAGGCTGCCGAGTAATAGTGTAGAGAAGTATGAAAGATATATAGAGAAAAATGTGGAAGTAAAGCACACAGTAACTGAGACAAAAAGGGCCGCTGACCTAAGGTGGGGTCAGGTAATGGGTCTTTCATATGAAGAGAATAAGAAGAAGTTTTGGAATTAAGTGAAGAGAGTAAGGAAGGCTGGTTCGAGAATTGAAGAGACAGTGAAAGATGGAAATGGATGGTTGTTAAAACAAGAGGCAAGAAAAAGTTGGCCGCATTATTTTGAAGTTTACTGAATGTGGAGGATAATAGGGAGGCAAATATAATTGCTGTTGCATGTGTTGTGCCAGTGATCAGTGGCGTAGCCAGGTGTGTCTAAGAGGGGGGGGGGGGGGGGGGGCAAGCATGGGGCAAGGTCATATTTGAAGGGGGCAGCCCTATGCGAGGACCAAAGGGCCAAAGCCCTGCGCCAGGGGGTCTATGAGCCAGCAGTTCTGAGACTGTCTAATATGCATTCTGAGCATCCAGAATAGTCATTTTGACCTTAGACATGAAAATCAGATGTACCAGTTGGAAGACTTAAGTTCAGTCTCATTACAGTTTCATGATTATCTGGGGGGGGGGGGGGGGGATAATCATATGGTCATCTTGTGTAAGGGGCACTCTCCCTGGACATAAAACTATGAAGTTTGAACTTTAATTCTTTTCTGTGGTACCTTGAGTTTCAGTTTCAAGAACAGGTTTGAATGCACTCATCATGATGATAGTCCAGTGATAACACTAAACTGAATTTAGTTGCAAAAGCACAGCTCATTTATTACTATGTTCCAGTAGACCTACACATCTTACAAAGCAGTAGAAATGCAATGCAACTGCACAGTTTTTGTCACTTTTTAACATAGAAATACAAGTCGGCTTTAGTGATAATTCTACAAAGTGAAGAAGTACAATGATGAATACTCAACGTATAGTGACATATTCTTACATTTCGTAAGTGCAGTTAAATAGTGAACATAACAATAATACTTATGATTTACAATTTTACATTAATATTATGGGCTTATAAGATTGGTTGTAGTATGATAAACTTTTTTAATAGAAATAGTCACTTCCAATGAAGACTATTTATTTCAATAAATTATGAAATTGGATAGTGGATTTGGGAGTATAAGATTTGTTACCTATTTAAATAAATTACGAAATTAGATAGTGGAGTTGGGAGTATAAGATTTG
Source organism: Palaemon carinicauda (assembly GCF_036898095.1). NCBI lineage: Eukaryota > Metazoa > Arthropoda > Malacostraca > Decapoda > Palaemonidae > Palaemon > Palaemon carinicauda. The sequence continues at coordinate 83,423,537 of NC_090726.1, read as the reverse complement.
TTACCTAACACATTAGTATTCCTTCGCTATTAATTTGGCTTCGAAGCACCACTAGCAGTATCATATCCACATAATTTGCAATAGGATTTAAGTTTCAATTGTACAATTGTCAGCAGCACTGTTTCATATGTATTTTTTCCCTATGACAATATCTAAATTTACTGTTTTTATTTAATAAGTGTAAATTATTGTACAATACCTGACTCCATCTAGTCTGTAATAAATAACACATGTAGATATCAGTGTTGAGAGCTCTGTATAACTTATAGACTTCGATCACATAATATAGATGTACAATAATTTCAGTAGAGATATCAAAACAAGCGACATGAAAACTTTAAACTCTGAGAGGGGGTCAAGAAGACCCCTCTCAGGGGGAGGCAAGATTTTCCCAAGGGGGGCAATTCCCCCCCCCCCCCCACACACACACACACTTAGCTACGTCATTGCCAGTGATGGGAGATTAGAATGAGAGAGATTGCAAGAGAGGATGTGAGGTGAGTACTAGATGAATCGAGAGTAGGAAAAGCACCTGGCATGGATGGTGTGACAACTTAGATGTAAAAGGAAGGGGTTGTGACTGTACAAGAAAAGTTGTTGAGATTGTTTAATATGCGTTTTATGTTGTAAATGGTACTAGTAGATTAGGTGCACGTATTGTACCAGTATATTTGGATAAGGGAGATGTGCATGAGTGGTGTAATTCAAGAGGTATTAGTTTGTTCAATGTGGTTGGAAAAGCATATGTAGGGTACTGATTAATAGGATTAAAGATGAAACAGAGAATGCAATCTTAGAAGTTCAAGGTGGTTTTAGAAGAGGTAGGGGATGTATGAATCAGATATTTACATTTAGGCAGATATGCAAGAAATATTTAGCAAAAGGTATGGTGTATGTTGCGTTTATGGATATGTAGAAAGCGTATGATAGAGTTGATAGGGAAGCGATGTGGAATGTGATGAGGTTCTGTGGAATTGGTGGAAGCTTTTTTCAAGCAGTGAAAAGTTTCTACAAAGGTAGTAAAGCATGTGTTAGGATAGGGAATGAAACGAGCGATTGGTTTTTAGTGAGAGTGGCTCTGAGACAGGGATGTGTGATGTCACCATGGTTTTTTAACTTGTATGTTGATGGAGTGGTGAGAGAGGTTTATGTTCGAG
>NC_090726.1:83397380-83412380 GCF_036898095.1 Palaemon carinicauda | reverse complement strand
AAATATGGGAAAGGTCATCTAATGAAGGACTGCAATTTCAATTTGAGTGAGAGGAATTATATTTTTATTAACAGAGATTTCCATGAAATACAAAGGTAAAGAATATATCAAATGTGAACAATAAAGGAAGGAGAGCTTGGAGGTGGAGCCAAGTAGGTGATTGAAGAGAGAGAAAGAGAGCAGAAGTAAGAAACGTTAATTCAGATTTGGACCATGAGAGCATCAGAACAGCCACCACGACAAGGATTGGCGATGGATGAATGGTCGAATTGGTAACGGAGAAGGAAAGACAAGATGAGGAAGCTGCTGAAAGGCTTGGAGAAATTCCTGCATCACCTAACGAAGGACCCGTTATTTTTGACAGTTGAAGCAGGAATTCACGCTGACGAAGCAGATATTGAAAAGGAAATGTAAATTCAATTATGGGAAGTACAAAATAAAGAGGAGTTAATCGAAGAGGTGATAAATGAAATTCAGGAACCTGAAGAACAGGAAGAGAGTAACGTAGACTGTAGCGGAGAACCTACAATAGACAGTATTTTCAACCTTAGTAAAATAGGTGACGCTGAAATGTGGCAAGCTACTATTAGTGACGAACCCAGCAATGGCATTCCTCTGAGACTAACAAAAGATAATGGTGTGCTTTATGAGTCGAACTTGGATGGAGAAGATGCATCGGTGTTCGATGAACCTAAAAGTAGGTCTGAAGACGGGATGAATAAACGTTTGAAATTGGGTGAATGATGATTTCTTTTTTTTTCATATTGGTAGCCTTCACTTAAAATTAGGAACTGTTACTGTTAATGTATTATGTATATCTCATAAGCGAAGTAAATTGATCGATTTGATGTAATTTTATCATTTGGATGTAATATTTGTACAGGAACAAAATGTCAAAATAAATTTCACAACTTGAATATGTTGAAAACCATTGCAATAAAACATTGAATTCAATTGTCTTGTTGAAGTGAGGCACTGCTATCCTCTTCAATAAAAAGTCAAGAGTGAAGGTTTTAAATTTTTCTTTTCTCTTTTTATTAATAACATTTACATGATCAATACAATGGCTTCATATACCTTCATATATACACTATACATAATAAAAAATTGCAACACTTACAATTAACAAAGTATGTAAGCCTTATATCCTATACCGTAACATATTTTTGTTTATTCTTTTAACAATAGCGTTACGTACATATTCTTCGGTAAAGAGCTTGTCTAATTTATTTACCTTACTCAATGTAAACTTCATTTTTGACAATTTATTCCCTATATAAACAATCAGGTTTGTGTCGTCTGCCAAAAGACCCAAAGATCAACCCACTCATACTCCTGCTATAAAATCAGTGTTTCCGTCTTTCTTCGATGTTGTCTTGAAATAAATTTTAGAATCTTTAACAAAATATCAGTTTTAATTTTACAATAGCCTTTAATTAAATTAGAATGTTTTTGGACCGGGGACGAAAATAAAATTTGTGCATATTATTTTCAATATAACCACAAAAGAAACATTTGTCTTCATTACAGATTTTCATCATATGCAGCCTATCTTTGGTATTAAGTATGTCACGAACATATTTATAGACTGCATCTCTGCTCTTCTTATCAGTGTACTTATTATTTTCATACCTCCAAATCTGTGTCCAATTAAAAAGCGGGTAAAATAACTCTACCTTTGGTTTATAGTCTTTACAGTTCATAAGTAATCAGTATATTTCTTTGACAGACACCTTAGTATAATTCATTAAACAATATACCTTCCTTAAAACCTCAATCATTTCACTATAGTATGATATGATAAAAATAGTAGAATCTCTATATTTTTTTTCAAATTCCATTAAAACAGTAGCTTTTATTTTACAATACAGCAATCTTTTTAAAAATTCTGAACATAATTGCTTTCGATTTATGTAGAATAATCATCATTCCCATCCCCCCTACTGCTCTTAGTGACAATACGGTATTTCTTGCAATTGCTTCACAGTTTCCATTCCATAGGTATCTAAATAAACTCCCCTGAATTTGTTTTGCAGAATCTTGTAGAACTGTATATACATGTGACACATACCAGGTTTTTGGTAAAATTTTACAACTAATTATAATAAATTTTTGAAACACTGTCAGTTTCCTATTCCTAAATATACCCATCACTTTGTTTATCTTTATCTGTAGATTACTCCAATTGATTAACACTAACTTGATAATTATTACTATGACAAACACATAGTATTTTACAGGAATTATGAAGATAATGACATCCAATTATTGGCCAGGCTAATTTATTTCTCCCTTTCCCAATGCCTAAAATTGAAGTTTTATTTTTGTTAAGATTTGCACCACCAGCCTTTTCATAATCTGTTAGTATATTAAAACATTCTAGTATTCCTTTATCACCAGTAACTATGATAACAGAATCATCAGCATATCTTAGAACAGAACCCTCTAAATTAGTTGACAACTCAATGACATCTCTACAAGTTTCCTTTTCACCATTCAGTAAAAAGGTTCCTGGTAGATGATAAACCAAATCCTGGATAATGAACATCCTTGTCTTACCGAATGGATCAGAGATACTATGCATACTACACTTTCAGCGTCTTTATACACCATTTGTATTAGCTGAATGAAATTAGGGTAAAAACCAAAGTTGCTCAGTATAACATATAAAAGGTCATGATCCACACGAGCAAAAGTTTTAGACTAGTCTTAATTTATTATTGCAGCTTATTTATCATTATCATTTGCAAAAATCATAATATCTCTCAAAATGGAATTTAAGTTGATAATTGACCTATCATCTATACAAGTAAACTGCTCGCGGGAAATAATCTAATGGAACACATTCTTCAATATATTAGTTAGCCTTTTTTTTTATCTTAAAATCCACGTTTAGCATTGTTATTGGCCTCCAGCTTGTCATAAAACCTAAGTCTCCTTCTTTCTGCGTATTATTTATTCCTTTGTTCATTTTAGAGATGGTCTTATATTTAAAAATAAACTTTACTATACTTACAAAATCGTTTTTAATTTCCTTTCAAAACTTGTTGTAATACTCAACAGTGAAACCATCTATTCCCGGCATTTACCGTTCTTCATCCCCCTCAATGCCTTCAAAACTTTAGACACTGTCACTTCTAAGGTTAAAATACCATACTCATTCCCATCAATAACTTTATATACAAGATTCAAAAACAGGTTTGATAAGATGTATGATATTTCTCTATTTTTGAAAAGCATTTCAAACTAATCCCTTATATTCAAAGAAATAGCTTTGGGGTTTACTATTTCGCTACCATCATCCCTCTTTATTTCATTTACATACGATTTAGAGTTTTTCTCTTTCCCTAATAGGTACTTTGAAACTTGTTCTCCATTTAATTTATCATCCACTTTTGCTCTAATTTTGACTCCTGCACGGATCTCATCTTGGATACTATTTATTCTTATTTTCAAAGAGTTCACTAACGAAAACTTGTCCTTATTTAATACACCTTTTCCTATTTCTTCTTTCAGCTGGTGGTTTAGAAAATTCAATAAACCATAATTTGCTTGGTTAATCTGCTTTGAACTTGTGATGAATAAATATTCCAGTTAGGCTTTCGCATAATCACACCAACACAAAATATTTCCAACTATATCTTTACTCCTCTTAATATTATTCCAAGTCATAAAAAAATTGTCTCCTAAAATATCTGTACCTAGAATATTACTATTAAGTTTCCAGTACCCTTTCCCAGGCAACGCCACATTTTCTCATTTCAAAGGTACTACTATACAATGGTCAGTCCTGCTAACAAGAATAGTTTGAATATTTTCCATATGGTAATGTAAATCTTATAGATAAAACCTATCTAACCTTGAACCATAATTCTCGCTAACATAAGTTTACTCCACCTGCTGATGACACGAATCCCTAGCATTTGTAAGTTTCAAATTGCTTTTCAAGTTTACTAATGACTTTGATAGAAGTTCATTACCAGAATTATAACAATCTTTCATACAGGTAATAAAAGGCCAATGTCCACCCATTATGAGATTACTTACATTCTTCCTTAGGAAATATAAGATATCTATATTAAATAATTTCTCCCTTTTTTCTCTTACTATTCCCAACAGTTGCATACACATTTAATAATTGAATAGTAACGTTTGAATAAGGAAAATTAATCATAACATAAACATCTTTATCGTTTTCAAAATTCAAAATTTCCACATCAGATGTTTCATTTAAAAAGATAGCTATTCCACCCCTAAGCATTCTTGTATAATCAATCAAAACTTTGCAGTATTTTTCAACATATTCTAGTTTCCCTTCCCTTGTATATTGTGATCTTGGACGAAAATTATTTCTAGATTATAAAGGAACATAAATTTTGTTATTTCAATTTTCTCATTGAAACTATTAAGCCCATTTACGTCGACTGTAGCTATATTTAATGTGGAGGAAATGAATTTGTATATTATGTGAAATACATTCACAATGCAAGGTTAATTTGCTTAAAGTTCCTTAGTACACTTTCCTGTTTTATCATCTGATGATATATTCTGGTGTGTCCTTTCCATGTTTTGGCAATGGTCTTTTTTTCAGGGTTATCTTACGTTTATTACCTAAGTCTGTTATTGTATGCCATATTTCACTTTCCATACCAATACTGTGAAGTTTTCTTTGGGTCGTTGGCATCTCATATGTTTCCCCACAATCCATTTCTCCCTCTTTTTTTCATTTTATTATAATTGCTGACTCATTTTCTGTTAGTAACTCGTTTTCTCTAACCTCTTTATGAATCTCAACCTTTGTTTTTGATCTACCTAACTCACTGACGCCTATTGGTTGGGAAGCCCTAATTCCTTCATCGTCATCATCCTGCTTGTAATCAAGACTGAACTCAAAAAGATCCCTTTCGTCCTCATAATTTGGCCCACTGTCAATCACCCTTTTCTCCAGTTTTCCATATACTTTTTCTTTCCTTCTGGAGTCCACAGATTCTCCTAATACAGGTTCCTCCTCCGTTTCTTTCCCTAGTTCACTTCCAGCATTCCTTTTTGTTTTGCCTTTCCCAAGTTTTATCGAGTCACCTTCATCCTTTCTTTCACATAATCATTTTGTGAGTTATCCTTAACAATTTCTTTGGTTATACAATCTAATAACTGTTCCTCTTTTGAATTAGGTCCTTCATCCCTGTAAATTCTTTCGGTCACTATATCAGTAGTTTGTTAACGTTGGCCATCTCCGCTTTCTTAAAACTGTTGCCTTTTCTACATTGCCTTTGTGTAACTCATTTGCTTTTACACTGGTCTCATCCTTTCCTTCCGTAGGTAGGTGAGTGAACTCTCCTTCTTTAGACTTATACCTTACATCTTCTTAATTGCAGTCTTTAGCTATGTGACCTATTTCCTCCCACCAAAAGCATATCCGGGGCTGGCCATTATATAAGATAGTCAAGGTAAATCCTAAAACCGTAATTGATGATGGGACAATGTCTTTTATTCTCATACAGGCTGACCTGACTCCCGTCAATAGCCCTTTGAATGGTCCGTCAGCATATCTGTTTAGCCTGATTCCTTCCACTTTTCCATATTTCGATTAGACCTCGATCAACTTTTCATATGAGAATCCGAAAGGAGCATTCCTTATTGAAACACGTAATGAAGGTGCTAAGATTCATTATCTTATACATTTCCTAACTGGTCTGAACATACCTCTTTGCCTTAATAATTTTCCATAAGATCATAAACACTTTTGGTATTACTTTAACAATTAATCTGTTCTTATTTTTAAATTGAACTTCTATAATCAAGTTATGAACCAATTGCAAGTTATCAAATAATATTTTAGTAACAATATCCATAGTAGGGTATGTAGTAAACTGCAGCCCAAAGGAGTCCTTTCTCTTAAACGGTGTCGAGTATGACCCCATACTGTTACACGGAAACAAGTCACTGAAAGAGTCAATAGGTGGCAAAACCGTCGCCACCGTCTAGCGCAGACTACCCACCTATTATGCATTTTTTGGCCGTGTCCAATTGATTTTCGCTGATAAAATCCTACCAAAACATCGGATATGGGTCACCTGTTGGAAATAGGTATTTGAAGCCACAGCCTAATTGGCAAAATTACGCAATGATGTCTAATGTGAATAATAAAGGTACTTACCACAGTAAATCTAGGAAATTGAAAGGGTAACTTAGCTAAATTAGACGCACCCAGAGAGAGACTATGTAGATGTCATTACTGAAGGACCTCCCACTCATTGATACTCTACTGTAGTATGACGTAGTTACTAGACACTCCAGTCATTTAGCCACTTCATGAATGAAGACACACAAACAGCTACCCTATACACTTCTTCTCTCTCTCTCTCTCTCTCTCTCTCTCTCTATATATATATATATATATATATATATATATATATATATATATATATATATATATATTTTAATATATATATATATATATATATATATATATATATATATATATATATATATATATATATATATATATATATATATATATATATATATATATATAAAGAGATCAGTAGAATAGGTAAATTGTTAAATATGGTTGATGAAGCTAGTCAGTGAGATAGTTTTCAGATAAGAAAAAATCTGACATCTCTTATTCTTATTGTGAAAATTTAGAAATACATTAATATAAACAAAGTATTTTTATGTCATTTTTTTCCAAACTTGTCATTCAGGTATGACCCTTATGAAAGTTAATTTAAGATTCCTGTCTGAATCATTTGGTGTTTCTGCACGATCTGTTATCCACTTACCTGTTAATAGTAATCATGTGATGCATGCAGTTATTTTCTTTATTGCATACTGCAAAAACATGCAGCACGAAAGCAGTTTTGCAGCCACGAGGGCAATTTGCCAGGCCTGCCAAAAGTGAAGCACCAGACAGTAGTCACGTAGAACAGATTGGCCTTGACGTATGAATGCGCTGCTGTCCTCCTCCTGTCATGGGCGTGTTTACTATTGTGAATGGAAAGTTTACTGGGTATTACGTCTGATGTCATAGTTCAAGTTACAACTAGCCTCTCTCTGGGTGCGTCTAAGTTTAGCTAAGTTACCCTTTCAATTTCTTATATTTACTCTGGTAAGTGTCTTTAGTATTCACATTAGGCATTACTGCATATTTTTGCCAATTAGGCTGTGGCTTCAAATACCTATTTCCAAAATGTGACCCATATCCGATGTTTTGGTATGATTTTATCAACGAAAATCTATTGGATACGGCCCTGAAATGCATATTAGGCAATGCTAGGGGCGAGGAGCCACGACTCAAAATAAAAAAAACTTCACAGTTTTCAAGGTTTATAACTCCACTGTCACTTAAACCACACCTTCACTATGCCTACTTTAACGCAAACAGCACATATTTACCGAAAACTCACAACACTTTCTCGGCGAAACTGAAGCTATGGCCCCAGAAATAAGCAAAAAATTAGCAGGAGCAGCAACGAACTGTTGTTTACCTACAGGCTTCTTCTTCCTCCTCTCAGGTTCTGAATGAGGAGATTGATATAAAGGGTCAAATAATCAGCGTAAAATATACGTATTAAGGAACAGGTTTTCTATTAATAAATGTGTATGCCCCATCTGGGACAAATAGGAAAAGAGAAGGAGAGGAACTGTTCCTAAATGTTATATTACATGAAAAACAATTACGAAACTATCACAGGTGGGGATTGGAACAGCATTACAAGTAAACAATTGCTCTAATCCTGATAACCATATAATTTCAAGAGCTATTTAGGCATTAAAGGATAATTTGCAGCTTGAAGATGTGTGGCTCTTGACAAACCATTCGATAGAGAATACATATGTTAGGCATAGTTATGACTTTAGAATTGATCACATATATGTACGAGATCAGAAAAATAATGTACAGTAAGTGAATCATTAAATATTATAAGTATGACTCTAGGATTGATTGCATAAACGTAAGAGATCTAAAGAATTATGTAAGTGAATCGGAAAATATTCCATTAAGCCGGTCTGATCATAATTCTGTTAGGATTAACATTAAGATAGACAATGACAATAGTTTTGGCAAGGGATACTGGAAACTAAATATATGTACTGTGAGAAATATAATAGTAATAGAAAACGTTGATCCTTTTTGAAGCCATTTGAAAAGAAAGATAGGTGATGTGCGGTTTTATTCTATTTTAGACTGATGGATTTATGCAAAGAAAATCAGCTTACACTCTTTCATTTAAAGTTTCAAAGATTATAAATCAGGAGATATTTAGTTTATTGGATCTGCTGAAATCAGAATTAAGGAGGAATTATTGGATCCATTCTGATAACTGTAATAAATTTCCCAAAATAGAGGAACTTAGAGACAGAATAAATCAATTGAAATGAGAAATGTGAATGGGCCAATATAAGAACTAGAATTGATGAAAGAATGAATGGTGAAAAAATATCTGCATTTCACTTAGGCAAGAAAAGAATGTAAAAACAAGTATCGATAAACTGTGTAAAAGGGGGTGCATGCGTAACAGACACAAAGTCTATACAAATGAACGTATTAGAGTTTTATGAAAATGTCAATAAAGTAGAATCTGTAGATTTTGAAATGAAATATAAATTTCTTGAAAATATGATCAGTGTCATAGATGATGATATGATCTTAACCCTGAAGGCTGAATAAAATAGAGAAAGAAGTTTGGGAAGCTATATCAGCAATCAAAAATTGGAAATGTTCTGGTGTTGATGTATTAGCCGCCGAATTCTACAAAACTATGTTTAGTATTGTAATTAAGGAATTTATGAAAATAGTGAAATATTCATTTACTAATTTTAAAATGTAAAAAGACTCCAATAAAGGTGTTATAAAGCCTTTACCAAAAATGGATATAAGTGTAATTGGAGGCCTGTAAAGCGGGGTTTACACGGCCGAGCAGCTCGTCGAGCCCGGTTGTCGAACCTACTTGTAGAACGGCTCGAAGAGCTTTCAGACAGTACATCGAGCCTCAGTGTGCCTCGTGCTAAAACAACGTCAACATGTCTCTCGACCAGGACGATTTGATAGCCATTGCTTTAGCAGTGGCACTAAGAAGGGAAAAAAAAATATCAAAAGAGAAATTTTCATATACCAACTTGCTTGTTGCTTTAAAATTAGAGCCAGATGACTGGCGCAATTATTTGCGTATGGATGAAGACACGTACATTGATCTACTGAATCGTGTCAGCCCTTTCATTACTTATGAAAATACAACTATGAGGAAGGCCATAACTCCACATGAAAGACTGAGTGTCCGCTATTCACTTTTTTCTGGCTACTTTATTGGAATAGTCTTTTGATTTAACTTTCCATAAAGCTGGATGAGCTCGATATGCATGTATGAAATCAAGTACGACATCCTTCTCATTCTTACTTTCATTAATGGCAGCCATTATTCATTTCTTTGATGATGTTTCCTCTAGCAGGTTTGAATAACAACTGAGGTTCGATGCTCGACACCCGTTCACACGTTCACACCGTTCGTCAAACAATGTAGCTCCGCCCACAAAAGTCAAGATGAGTCTGACTTTCATCGAGCCGCTCGACGAGAGCGCTCGACAACCAAATAGCCCGTTTACACGCTCGAACATCAATTCAAACACAGGGTTGTCGAGCCAGGCTCGACGAGCTGCTCGCCCGTGTAAACCCCGCTTAACAATCATCGTCCTCATCATCTCCTACTAAGCCTATTGACGCAAAAGGCATCAGTTAGATTTTACCAGTCGCCTCTATCTTGAGCTTTTAATTCAATACTTCTCCATTCATTATCTCCTACTTCGCGCTTCATTGTTCTCAGATATGTATGCCTGGGTCTTCCAATTCTTATAGAGCATTCTTAAGCCCAGCTGAACGTTTGGTGAACGAATCTCTCTAGAGAGTGCGAAGAGCTTGCCCAAACTATCACCATCTACCACTCACCATGATCTTTTCCACAGATGGCACTCGATTAATATCTCTTATAGTCTCATTTCTAATCCTGTCCTGCCATTCAACTCCCAGTATCCTTCTGAGGGTATTGTTCTCAAATTTACTAAATATATTAGAGATTGCTTCATTGTCATACCATGACTAATATCCATAGAGTAACACCGATCTCACTAAACTGATATATAGTCTGATTTTTATAAGTAATTTCAGGCGATTTCATTGTCAATTTTTACTTAACCTAGGCATTATATGATTTGTTTTTAATCTTTCACCAAACTCTAATTCTAAAGATCCTGTATTGGAGATCATGGTTCCTAGATAATTAAATGATTCTACCTCATTAATCCTTTCTCCTTCCAATTATATTTTATCTTCCATTGCATACTTCGTTCTCATTATCTCTGTCTTTCTTCTATTTATCTTCAGCCCAACCTCGTGTGATATTTCATGCATTCTGGTAAGCAAGCATTGCAAATTCTGTGGTGTTCTTCTAACTAGGACATCATCGTTAGCATACTATAGGTCTGCTAAATTCCTATCACCAATCCAGTCCAATCCTTCTCCACCATCTCTGACTGTTCTGCACATTACCAAATCCATGAGAAGAATAAACTACATAGTTTACAACACATTCCTTTGGAGTACTCCACTGTTCACTGGAAATTCATTTGATAAGATTCCACCAACATTAACTTTACACTTGCTATGTTCATGAACAAACTTAATCAAATTTACATATTTAAGAGGAATTCCATAATAACGCAGGACTCTCCACAAAATTGGCTGGTGCACACTGTCAAAGGCTTTTTCATAGTCAACAATTGCGATCAAAAGTGAATTTCTATATTCTTCGCATTGCTGTACATGTCTCAAAATAAAATTTGGTCAGTGCATCTTCTACCTTTGGTAAACCTGCTTGTTCATCTGTCAGCTTTTCATCAATTTTTCTCTGCAGTCTCTTTAGAATGAACATACTATATATTTTCATAACTGACGTAAATGTTATCCCTCTGTAAGTATTGCAATCAGTCGAGTCTACTCTTATTGGATGACTATGCTATAAGTAAATTATAAGATTGTAACAAAGGTCTTAGCAAGCAGGTTAAAATCAGTGCTCTCTCTATTCGTATCAGAGGAACAGTTCTGTGCTGTCCCTGGAAGGTCAATTGTTAACTGTAACACTTTGCTAAGAGATGTAATCTACTTCCTGAATAATGAAAACAAGAAAGCTGTCCTCATAAATCTTGATCGGTATAACGCATTCGACATGGTAAATGCTTTATAAGGATACCAAAAGTTGCATATCTACATATGACTGTATTTCTTACCCGTTTCCTATAAGCAAGTCTGTTCGACAGGGTTGTCCATTATCGATGATTTTATTGGTTATAGCTCGAAAACCATTGTATAGAATGCTGAAGGTTAGATTGAGAACTTTTTCTCCAGATCTCCCGAATGGGGTAAGAATTGTAGTGGTTGGCTTTGCTGATGATGGCACTATTATTGTGAATAAGTACGAAGTTACTGAGGAAACTTCACGGGTTGATAATGAGTATGAGGAAGCAAGGGGAGTGAAACTTAACAAACAAAAAACGTACATTGTGGTAATGGGATCTTTGAAAGACAAACTTGAATGGCCAGAAATAGGGATAGAAGTGAAACAAGGTAGTTTTAAGATATTAGGTTTAATTCATAAGAATGATTATGAACTATCTGAAAGGATGAACTGGGGAAACAGCAAAGATAATATTTGGAAAATGTTAGGGCCACTTTATAAACGAAGCCTAATATTATTCCAAAAGAGTGTAACAGAAAATTTAACCTTACTATCAAAGGAATGGGAATTATCAACCCATTAAAAGGAAAACTATGTAACTTCTAAAGAGTCAAGGAGGATGTGGTATTGTAAATCTAACTGTCAAAGCTAATTGTGTGTTTTATAACAGTTTCTACACAAGCATTCTCAATAGATCAATGGGATGTGAAATAACTGCATATTATTGTAAGCTGAGGCTTTCATATCTTGTTGATTTTAACAGATTCAGGGAATCCACCATTTTCAGCACTCCATATTATAAAAAAATAGTAACGATATTTCATTTAGTAATAGAGATAATAGCCTATCTTTTGCTGGAATTAAAACCCATTTACTGTTACATGCTGAGAGGTGAATCAGTTCCGCCAAATAATAAAGAAAGTTATCCGTTGTTTACCTGGAATATAAGATGGGAAAATTTTAATAATAACTGGATTGATCCAGTAAAAAGAGAAATATTGTTTGAATACAACCACGAAGTCTTAGCTACAAAGGATAGGTTATTTACAATGAACATTGCGGACAGTTATTTGTGTAGTAATTGTGGAGGGGCTGAAAAAAAATATGCACTTTTGTAGATTTAGAAGGAGAGTTGTGAATTGGATCAAATTTTTTTTTAACAAAGTTTTTAAAATACATACAGAAAGTTTATAAAGGTTTTAAAACTGAATTTTCAGGCATATTAAAAAAGGATAGAAATACAGTGAAAATATAACACGGATGCCTTTAGCAAATGACTGAAGCATGATTCCCTTATTCAAAAGTGGATCATTTAAGACAAGATTCATATTGTTAAAGTCATTTGACGTTAAATGTCTTTTATATTTTACTAAGAAAATATACTAATTTCGAGAAAAAAATTGTAGCATTACTTTAAATGAGAAATTTCTTAATGATAATTGAAGTTGAAAATATGGGCATTGCTGTAATCTTTATTTATTGCATTATTAGCTAGTCTTGCTTTATTATGCTATGCAAATATTTATCTGAGTGACTAATGTTGGTGTATGAAAAGGATGCATTATAAACCACATCGGGAAAACCAATATTAAGGTATAAATGTTCATATTATAAGTTATTTTTGTGGAAATGGACGTGTAACCTGTATATTTTTTTAAAAAAAGTAAGAAAACCAATCCTTTACTTCTGCTGAATACTAATCCTTTACTTCTGCTGAATTTAATAATATACTATCACTCCCCAAGATTTGGAACATTTTAAAGTTATTAATGGAAAAATTAGCGTCAGTCTTAGTAAATATGATACTTTTTGTACACTCCGTCATAATCATCCTGTTATTATATTGAGTTATCCTACGCTTATTGTATGTGCTCAGCAAATTGAAACAGTATACAGTAACATTATAGACCATGAAACTCACATTTACCCCATTGGAAATCAAATTCCTAATGTGATCCCCAAAATGTTTACGTCTCCGTCGTTTATATCCCTAGCAGCCCTATCTTTGATGGTCGTAGAGGGCAATGGGTGGTCTGGTGGAGTTTGTTTCTCCAAACCATTCAAGAATCCCCAAAATACTCCTGTTGATAAATAGAATATTCTATTGTGCTCTCTTGAAGTTCAGGCCGTTGGGTTCATCGACAATAAATTACAGACTGAGGTTTTCTATAAAGACACAATCGAAAATCTCATTGAAGTGTACGAGTCCCCTGATCTTGAAAAGCCTTTATCGCATAAGAGACTTTTCTCTATAGATTCTCCCACAGATGGTGGCCCAGATTTTAGCTGTCTCCTTACGGAGTAGAATAATAACGACGAAGAAGACGCCTAAGTAACTAACTTCTACCTGTCAGAGGACATGGTAGAATAGGCAATCATAAGCAACTAAAATTTGCTGTTCCATAAAACCATTTACTGTCGATATTATAACACCTCCGTAACCTTGCTGGGATAGTCTGTGTGTGAAGGAGCATTCTAAATTGTTAACTAACCATAATAATTCCAGTCTTCACTAAACCCTCCAGCGTTGATAACAACAGTAAATGTTCCATTAGCATAAATAAACGCCACCCTAAAAGGTCTGATACTGCTCCTATCATAAACTTAGACCTGTTCGAATCCCCGTAATTTTGTCTGTTATAATGACATTGAGACGACCGCAAGACCTCTAATGTCACCTATTAGTAATGGCACTACTTGTCTTAAGTGACCGTCGAACGGTCAGACTACGTAAATTGCGGTTTTGCTATACAATTTCCTCCTCGCATCAAACTACCCATAAGTGTACGACTATTGTTATACGTTTCAATTTTAGACCACATAATTGTCAGATTGTCCAAATGGAGTCCTGTCAGTACCAAACCATTTCAATAATTTTGTCTCCGTTTCCCCACTGTTCATTACTTATAACACTGCTTTGTCAGTGCTCAGTCAATTTAGTTTCCTCTCCTTTTCGTCACCTTCAGCTGCACATACCAAAGACAGTGTTCATGTTCACAAAGTGGACTCTTCTTTCGGTAATTCTCCTGCTGCTAACCTCAATCATATAATCTGGTACAGTAATTGTTCAAATATACAAACTCGTCAAATTGCCCGTATGCCTTGCCTACTTTTACAGTTGTCCTAGTTAATGGGAAATATAAACATTTGACTCCCATTTTTCTAAATGGCTGTGCCCAAACACACCTTTGTACATTCATGTGTACATCTCAATGAAGGCACTTTCATAAACCTTATTCCCTTTTAAACAATTCTATTCTGACCTACTTCATTCAACATTGATGTACTCGTCAAACATCTGGTATAAAAGTTAATATATCAGGTAGAGCAAGCATAAAATTGTTGCCATTGTTAGTCGCATCATACATAAAAGCGTTAAGGCACCCAAATTTACTCATGCCATTCATACACGTCTACTGGTTCATGCCTCGCAGAAAAAAAGCCAGACGATAATACGGCTAGAATCGATATAATTCTCAATGCACACTACCTTCCCAAGCTCCTCATACACAGTAACAAGATTAAAAGTATAGATTTATTCATTACTCCTGTTGATTACGTAGAGTGGAGATAATTGTCAGCGCAAGAAGTAAATCCCTGAAAAGACAACGATATATCATTTACCCTTACCCGCTGGCATTACTGTACAAAATTCCGTAATGCTAGAATTCCTCTAATGAACCCTTATAATTAGAGCCCCATGGCAACGGCGAAGAAACAGTACATTACTTGCGAGATGCTCACATCCTTAAGAACTCAATGACCACTC
>NC_090726.1:83374880-83377380 GCF_036898095.1 Palaemon carinicauda | reverse complement strand
TGCTAGTTGGCGACAGGTCATTTTGATTTTGTGGTAAAGGATTCATCGGCTGTTGAAGGCGTAGAAGTCCTACTGGAAATTATGTTTTTCTGGTACTGTTTGTACCTTGTCCCATTGTAACGTAGAAACCACTGAAGAATAGCCCTATGACTGAACTCAAGAAGGATTACCCCTATCCATTTCCAAGTTGTGTGTCGACTAGGAGTATGATGTAGAAAGTGGCTGCAGAAGAAGACAGAGAAACCTAAGGAACAATGAACTATGAAGATTTGTTTAAGTTAGAATAGGTATCCCATGATAGTACGCAAGAGGAGAGCTAAAGAAAGAGCCCGAAAGAGGAGGAACGACAGATGAATGAATAGGAAGACAAGGAAACAATGGACTTGGAAGAAATAGAAACCTCAGCATTAGAAGTAGGACAAGTGAGTTGGAAAAGGCTGATAGAATTGCAGAGGAAGGATGTGAAGTAAACGGAATTATTGTACCATGTACCATTGTAGTGGATGAGATGGAGGTGCTGCAGTTTCCCCCTTGTTATCACCTTTAGGATGGATTGCTTATGAGGAAGTATAGATCCCCTGGGAATGTCAAATGGAGTATATACCATAATATATTAAATCCCGCACCATTGAGAAAACAGATGATCACCATAGCACATGAGACGGGACACATGGGAATAAGAAAGATAATGGAGAAGATTATGAGTTACTTTTTTGTGGCCTGGCATACATAAGGAAGTGAGTCAGTTTTGCCTTGCGTGTCAGGTCTGCCAGATGGCTGGAAAGCTTAACAAGTACATCAAGAAAGCTCCCTTACACCTGATTGAAGCACGAGGTGAACCCTTCAGCGAGGTGATGATCGACATTGTGGGAGCGTTACAGAGAACGAATAAAGGCCACGAGTATAAGTTAACTTTGATACGTCCAGTGACAAGATACCTAGAAGCCATACTCATCAGGAACATCAGTGACAAAGTAATCGCTGATAAGTTCTTAGAATTTTTTACTAAGTTTGGTATTCAGGAAATAGTTCAGATTGATCGAGGAACAAATTTCACGTCAAAATTGTTTCAGGACGTGATGAAACTGTCTACTTCCTATCATCCAGAGACCCAGGGTTCATTAGAGAGATTTCATCAAACCCTAAAGAGTATGTTAACAAGGAACTGCAACAAAACGGGAAATGAATGGGACATCAGACTGCCTTTGATGTTATTCGAGGTATGCAATGCTTATCAAGAAGGCATGGGATGTACCCCAAATGAAATGGTGTTTGGACGAGAAGTAAGAGTACCGATTAAAATGTTGGTAGAAAAATGGAGAGATCAAGGGGAAATGAATGGAGAATTTGTCAAGAACTTGAGAAGAACAATCAGTGAGATAAGAAAACCGTCTCTCGAAAACCTAAAAACGAGCCAAGTAAAAATGAAAAAAAGGTTTGATATGAAAAATAAGGACAGACAGTTTGTGGTAGGACAACAGGTCTCTGTTTTCTTTCCGATAAGGAGATTCCCTCTCTCCAAGTTCCAAGGACCATTCCGAATTTTGGAGAAGATCAGTGACCTGAATTAAAACGTCAGAAAGAAAGGAAAGCCAGAGGAAGCTATTTGTTAACTAGTTAAAAGCACACTTAAACGGAAAAAAGACTGAAGATTTACAGGTATATATGGCACAAACCATTCCATCCACGTAAGACGATGATGGATATGAAGTAGAAGCTGTCAGCAAAGTGAATAATTCGACAATCATTAGGAGCATAGAAGAGAAACTAATGCATTTGAACCAGGAGCAGCAAGAGGAATTAAGCCAATTGATTAAAAGCTTCCCTGATATTGTCTCAGACCACCCAAACCGAAGCACCTGGCCAAGGTATGAGATACACCTTAAGACCAAGGAGAGACCATTCAAACAACGCTCCTATTGACTGTCGCCATATCACCGAGAGGTTATGAGAAAAGAAGTAGATGATTTATTGCCCTAACAGTTCTCCATGCTAGCTCGTGAAAGAGCCTGACGTATCTTTCAGGTTTTATATGGAATATAGAAAGTTAAATTGGATCAGTCAGTCCTACAGTTATCCATTGCCACTCATAGACAAACTACTCGACAATATTGGACAAGTAAGGTTTGTTACTAAGATCTACTTATTAAAAGGCTATTGTCAGAGTCCTTTGGACGACACCGCAAAATTATCATCAGCATTTATCACCCTGTTTGGGTTGTATCAGTACAGAGTCATGCCATTTTGTCTAAAAAATGCGCCCGTTACCTTTTAACGAGTGGTAGATAACCTTCTTGGATCGATTGAAGGAGGAGGCCTATATCTCAACGATATTGTGATATATTCATCAACATGGGAAGAACATTTCCGATTCCTGGGAAAGGTATTTCAAAAGTTGGGAGGACCACATCTGACGAATAATCTGGAGAAGAGCGAAATTGCAAAGGCAAGGGTTCGGTACTTAGTATTTGAAGTCAGAAGAGGGAAAATCTCCCCAGTA
>NC_090726.1:83364880-83369880 GCF_036898095.1 Palaemon carinicauda | reverse complement strand
TCTCTCTATCTCTTGATTAATGAGTTAAACCTATGAAACAACAAATTTCCTGATATATATGTATATATATATATATATGTATATATATATATATATATATATATATATATATATATATATATATATATATATATATATATATATATATATATATATATATATATATATATATATATATATATATATATATTTATATCTATATATATACTATATATATATATATATATATATATATATATATATATATATATATATATATCTACATATCTACATATCTACATATATAAATACATATTTATCTACATATCTACATATATATATATATATATATATATATATATATATATATATATATATATATATATATATGTATATATATATATATATATATATATATATATATATATATATATATATATATATGTGTGTGTGTGTGTGTGTGTGTGTGTGTCTGTGTGCTCCTTAAGTCGACCATCGGTATGAAACGCATGCCGACAAGTCTAACACCATCAACTCATGCTGGACACTTTCAAGCATGTCAGCAGTCAATCTGGCACTCCAAATCCCTGTGGCCACATCAAGATCATTTAGATCATATGATGACCTAGGACGTCCACAAGACATGCGATGGGAAGGAGCGTTACATCTGAAGCATCAAACTATGATGTACCCAAAGTGCGCTTGAGTTTTTTTTTTTCTTTCTTTTTGCTTTTTTCACTTGTTTACGTAGATATTATTGTTTTATTTCAATCGTAAGTATTTAAAAATTATGCCCCTTTTCCATGTAAATGCCGTTTAGATTCATATTTTTTTCATAATTTCCATTTTGTGGTACCTAAATAATTGCTCTACTTGAAAATAGCCACCATAAAATGTTTATGTAAATCTAGAAATACTTAAAAAAGTAAATAACACATTCAGATTCATATGCCCTTTCTCCATTTCCTGTACCAGATTTGGTCGGAAGGGTTTGCGTATGCTGCAGCTTTTTTTGTAGTCTTTTCTATCAGGTAAGCTGACATAACCCTTTGTACTAGTATTCTTTTCAAACACTTTTACATTTTGGTATATTTTGTATAATTGTATTATTCTTGAGTAGATATTTGGATCCTTGTACAAATTTTGTATGAAATTTTAACATTTGTTTTATGTTTGTCGGTTCAGATTTAATTCTATAGTTGAGAGTTATTGCAATTCTTGCAGATAGACACCATAATTTTTGACAAAAATCTAGGAATATGTAGATATGTAAATAGGAGGTAGTAAAGGTTGAAGAGGTAGAAAAAACGAGATAAAGTAAAATGTGGACATAAAAAAAGTATGGAAGTGGTATTAGATTGGGTGAAAGTGAGAACAACTGTTGAATTAGATGACGACTGGAAGATAGCAAAAAAGTTTTTGGGATTGCAAATGACATGTTTGGCAATAGGATTGTTGGAAGAAGTAAGAGGAAGAGGAGTAAATGGTGGAATGAAGGAGTGAAGATGAAAATGGAAGAGAAAAAGAGGGCATTTGAGGAATGGCTGCAGAGTAATAGCGTAGCGAGTTATGAAAGATATAGGGATAAAAAAAAATGGAAGTAAAACCTAAGGTAGCTGAGGAAAAGAGAGCAGATAAAGGGAAGTGGGATCAACGATTGGGTTGTTTTTATGAAGAGAATGTGAACAATTTTTTGAAAGATGTGAAGAGAGTAAGGAAGAATGGATTGAAAAATAAAGAGACAGTGAAAGAGGAAAATTGAAGGTTTTATAAAGGAAAGGAGTCAAGGAAAAGGGGGCCTTAATATATCGAAAGGTTGCTGAATGTTGAAGGAAGGAAATAAAAGTCCCATTTTGATAATTTTGTATGTCAGAAACCCCCCAAAAAGGGAAAGGTCTCTTGGTAGATAGATTGATTTAGATTAGTGAATAATATGCTGACATTGACATACCCTTCCGCCATTTTAGGTAGCAGATTTGGCAGTATGAGTTGAGGTAGTAAAATGGCATATCCCGGAATATTTTTCTATTCATTATATGATTTGTGGTCTTTTGGTATATTTCAGGCATAAATATCATATTCTGTGATGGAAACAATGATATTTTATGGTATTTTCATGGTGAAATTAGAACGTCAAAAATGGTATTTAGATTTTGACCCCTGATATAAACGTAAACAGAATCGTAATGCCATTTTTTTTATCTCCCATAACATGACTTTTCTTATAAAAAGTCAATTAGAGAGCACATAAGAGAGCACCTCTTACGTGTGTATGGCTTTACATTATATAGTTAGATCGAACAATTTTATGATACTTCAATATAGAGTTCTATGGTTCATACACATACTATTTACGAATTGGGCTTCATCCTCAATACGATTCGGGAAGATATTTCCTACAGGAAACAAAGGACGATCAAATGTAATGAGCGATTCTGAAATATCTGTTTCCGTAATTTATGTATAGAGAAAAGATTTTCAATCGGTGCTATGGGTGTGAGGTCTACATTGATAGGACAACAAAATCTAATTAACGTATCTATAGCAAATATACACTATGCAACATAAAAACTCGCGGAATACAGATTATAGAGGGAAGAGAAAGAGGAAGGATTTGTCGTACATGCAGGAACACTAATATGAACGAATAAGTCAACTGCGAAGTTCATCATAATTTCGATGTATGGCTTCATTCACAGACAAATACTGCAGACATTTGAATCGATAAATGAGATGCAGTAAAAAAATTGTTTTCAACAATTGAAATTTTCAGTTTAGCAGAATAAGATAACATCGGGGAAAAAATAACAATTTAAACGGTTATACATATATGAAGTTGTAAAAACTATTAATGAAGGAGATTAAGAAAATGTATATGCATATGAATCTATATCAAATAATATTTGTGACATCATAATTGTCTTAGTTTTTGTAACATGATAGGAATGAAAACATGCGGGATACTAAAAGCACTAACTATTTGTTTCTTGTGATATCTCCTTATTGATGATTGCCTTCGTTGAAATATTCGAAGATATTTCTTTAGGATTTCATGGTTTTATCTGCTCCATCAAAGTGCTGTTAATTCATCCCATTAACTATGGCAGAATCACATTTAAACTAAGATCGCAATGACAATATATCCATGGATCTGGTTAATCCTGATCTATGTATTGGGTTTTAATTGTGAGCCCTCTAGATTTAGCTTTTTCGATGATACGATTATCATTAAACAAATTTAGTGGTATACCACCTATCCCTTGGTTTCCCTCAAAGATAATTTGGATCCTGCTTCCAAGTAGCGTAGGTTTTTTTTTTCTTTTTTTTTTCTTGCAGTATATTGAAGCCATATAATCCCAAAGATATTAATCTATACTCTCTTATGCTCATTTCATTAGTATTTGACAGCGATATTATCAATACATTCATTTAAATCTGATTTCAAATACAATATTCTTATCATTATAAAATCAGCATTCTCATTCCGGGATTTACCTTTTTTTTTTTTTTTTTACAAAATGTTTAATGTATTATTTTCGAAAAAAAAGGACCTCTAGATAAAAAGAAGAATAGGCAAAAGTCAGGAAATGCATATTAGTTAAATGATTTAAAATTTCAAAATCAGGATCATCGATTAATCAGTTGTGTAAAAAAAGCAAGAGTAAGGATAGGGGGGGGGGGGAACTCCATTTGGTTCACAATATATCTTCTAGAAAGACAAACATATCTATAAAAATAATTGTTGAGCCTCAATGGTCAATTAAATCAGCAGAGATATGTACCTTAATCACATCCACTATTATAAAAACATTCCATTGATCATCACATTATTTCAGCAAGCGCTCTGTAGCATGTTGTGTCTAGGTCCAAACAAATAAACAAGCTAGACATGACTGATTTGTTAACGCAGCATCACATTTAATAATGGTGGAGGATAACAATGATGTAAAAACTATGACATTATGAAACATGCAACGGCAAGCTTAAACAAGTTTTTCTAATATCAGTATGCGAGAAAGTGAGAGAGAGAGAGAGAGAGAGAGAGAGAGAGAGAGAGAGAGAGAGAGAGAGAGAGAGAGAGAAATAGAAGAACAATCAAGTTACAATATAGGAGTGTTTATGAAATAAACATGCATTACACACATACATGTGAAATATGGCACCCTACCCTAGAGGAGGAAACTGTAGGTGGGTCATTTTGCTGAATTTGCACAGGCTTTAGGCAATCCACAGAGAGCCATGAATGTTGATTAAGAGAGCCTTCAGCTTGTATCGAATAACAAAGAAAGGTCCCGTCTAAAGGGATGCCAGTTGTGACTTGCAAGTATTGGCATACAAGAAGACATGTGTTGTAGTGTTTAAATCTTTTGGTATGTGCGGCTTTGCTCTGAGCTTGTAATTATGGTGGTAGGGAGTAAATATCAACACAACATAACGTAGGAACTGGAGATTTTACGGGGAAATTGCAGACACAGAAAAAAAAAAATAACAGGGATGACCAACAGGTCACCACATAACATTTCAGCTGCTGAGACATCCAGGGCGTCCTTAATAGAGGTCCTTATTCCAAGGAGGACTTAAATGGGAGCAAAATTACGTTAACGATGAAATAATTTGTTCACCCGTAAAGCCATGTGTCGAAATTTTTTTTTAAAGTTTGGCTTGAAGTACAGACATGAACCTAATCCTTGGCATCCTTAGCGATGCCATGTGAAATTAAATTTATCTGCAGTAGCTGTACAGTAGATCAGCACGAAGGATTTGAGAGACTATGGATTAAATAAAATAACTGTCAGTGCAGGGGGCAGGTATCTATGCGTGTTGCCTTCCAGTACTGTCAACAGAGAGGAGGTGGCATTGGAGTTGTCGAGCCTGAAGCCTTTGCAACAAAGGGATGTACAGGATGACTTCCAGGCTTGCTACTCTAGATCTTTATTGTTGGGCTTTTGCCAAAGTATTGCAATGAAAGAGAGTGAGAAAAAGAGCAATCAAGTTACAATAAATGAGCGTGTATGAAATAC
>NC_090726.1:83347380-83357380 GCF_036898095.1 Palaemon carinicauda | reverse complement strand
GGTAGTGATCACCAGCTACTCATTGCCACACTGAGCTTCAAAGTGAAAGAACCCAACAGAAAATAAGGTAGAATTCCTATGTTTGATACTACTATGTTTCTAGAAGACAAGCGCAGACAAACATTTGTAAATGAATGTAGAAATAGATTTACAATCTTAGAAACTTTGAGAGATAAAGAGCAGAAAGCTGAAAAAGAATGGTGGGATATTAAGAACATATGTTACTCAGTTGGTAATGGAGTTTTGGTATAATTACAAGGAGAAAACCGTGGATATCATATGATTCGTGAGAAACTATAAAATCAGAACAAAATGACTGGCGATAAATTTTGATAAAGTAATGAAAACTATAAGGTAGAACATGTTAAGTATCCCAGTATTGATAGTGAAACCAAAAGAGAAGCCAAAAATGACTGGAAATAGTATTTGAACAGGAAAGCAATAACAATAAAAAAGAGAGATAGATCTGTTATAAAAACAAAAGATGAAGAGAGACACTGTTGGATGGAACACTTTAGTGAGGTCATGAATATTGGATATGAAAGGAATAATTTGATTTCTATACATGAGGCTGAAGAAGAACTTAATGTGTCCATGAATGAATTCAGTGTGTTTGAATTCAAAGCTATCATTAAAAATCTCAGGAGATGGGAAAACCTGGTTGCGATGGGATAGCTTCTGAGACCATACTGGCCAAGAATGAAGTGACCCCCAGAACACTTACAAGATTATTTTGTAGAATATGTCATGAATAACTAAAACCGGATGAATGAAATTTAGGAGTTCAGGTGAAAATAGCTAAAAAAAAGTAGACCTGACAGATGCATCACGCTTACGTCAGTTGCCATCAAAATATATAGCATGATTATTCTTAAGAAACTAGAGAAAAAGATGGATGAAAAGTTAATAGATGTACAAGCAGGATTTAGAGAAAGGTAGAAGTTTTACTAACCACATTTTCATTTTGAGGCTTGTACAACAGTAAATAGAATATAGGAATCCACTTTTTATGGTATTTGTGGACTATTAAAAAAAAAAACTTTGAAAGTGTGCACCGCCCAATTTTGTGGAGAATCCTGCATTATTATGGTATTCCTCTTAAATATGTAAATTTGATTAAGTCTGTTCATGAGCGTACCAAGTGCTAGGTTAATATTAGTAGAGTCCTATCAAAAGAATTTTCAGTGAATATCGGAGTACACCAAAGGAATGTCTTGACTTCTATGTTGTTGATCCTCCTCATAGATTTTTGAATGCTTAAAACAGTTAGAGATTGTGGAGAAGGATCGGAACAGATTGGTAGTAAGAAATTAACTGACCTTAAGTAAGCTGATGATGCTGTCCTTATTAGCAGAACACCACAGGATTTGCAATACTTTCCTACCAAAATGCATGTAATATCACGTGAGGTTAGGCTGAAGATAAATAGAAGAAAGACATTGATGATGAAAACAGAATATGCTACGAAAGATGAAAAAATCACTTGAAGGGGAAATGATTTATGAGTTAGAATTATTTAAAATATTTAGATTTAAGATCCTTTATTCAAGGTCTTTACAATTAGAGATTAATGAAAAATAAAAAAAATAAATAAAAAAAGATAGTTTAAGTAAAATTTGGAATTCTAATCGCCTGAATTTATATAAAAACTAAGGCTATATATCAGTTTATAGAGATCTTTGTTACTGTTTGGATATGAGTCGGGGTATGATCACGAAACAATCTCCAACAAATTTAATAAGTTTGAGAACTAAGTACTCAGAAGAATATTGAGATTCAAATGGCATGACAGGATTAAAAATTAAACTAAAAGATAGATTAAGTGAGTGCCATATGAGCTTGACATCATGGTGAGGATAGATAAAGATGGGTAGGGCAAGCACTTCGCACTCCCCAAGAGAGATTTGGCCACCAAAGATTTAGGTAGGCTCCAAAGGCTACTAGAAGAGTTGAAAGACCCATGCCTACAAGACTGAGGACTATGCAGTGTAAAATTTGAGATGATGAATGGAAAAGTTTTGAATTTAAAAACACAATACATAGATGACTGGTGAAATAGAACCGTAAGCTTTTCCGTCAATAGGTGTAGGAAATGATGATGATGATGATGATGGTGATAATGTATATATATATATATATATATATATATATATATATATATATATATATATATATATATATATATATATTTTTGGGCTCAAGCCATGTCGTCCTGATGGAAGTTCCTAAAGGGTAGCTTCCTTGGGTATATATAACTACGGCGATATTCCCAGAGAATTAACCTTAAGGTACCCAGAATTCTAACTCCTGGAGCGAATATCCCTAATAAAAGAACCAGGGATATCGCGAAATATCAGAGGACGTATTCTTGACACGCCACATAGCAATCTGCACCCCGTACAGAGTTAACACTTCGAAGGGGTCAATTGGCAAGAAAACGAAAACGAGAAAGAAAAAGGAGAGCCGCTCGCAAGGTATCTCTCCTCTCCCGTTTCGTAAGCGTGCATTGCGCCGCTCACGGCGCCATCTGTATTCCTTTTTGCGTAGCTCAACAACTCGGTGTTTTTTCCCTGTGTTTCTCGCAATTCTTGGATTTAATCAACTCATAATGCTTTCTCCAACTTCTTCTGCTTCTGATAAGTTGAGTATTATTTCTTTTATGTATAAATGTAAGCTCTTGGTAATTTTAAAAGTGATTTGATAGTGATATCGTTGTTACAAGAGCTGTTGCCTACCGGAGGCGTCCTGGACGCTGTCGCTCGCTAGGTATGAGTTATTTAGTTAGCCAGAGCGACGTTCCCGGCTGTTTCGCTTTAATAATTTTAGCTGTTTAGCGTTACATAGGATTTCTTTATATGATGCTTTTAGTATTTTTGTTTTGGCGAAGGATTTGCCGATTCTGGCCTACGCTAGACCTTGTAGCCTAGTCGTTTGGCCCTAGTACTTTCCTGCATGATATTCAGATTTCCGAGTTTTTTAAAATTTTATTGAAGCTTTAGGCAGTTTTATACATTTAAGATTATGTTGATTTTCTTCCAAGATAGTATACGAGTGAGTTTCGGTGATTTAGGTAATCGATTCTCTTTGCGCCTAGGCTTGTTGTCTATGGGGCCTTAGTATACTTTCTCACACTCCCCGGTTGTTCTCTTCTCTTCGGAGAAGGTGTGCAATCCCTTTCCCTCTGTTTAAGCCTTGGGCTTAATCCTAGAGGTTTATCTGAATTGACTTTAGATACAACTATATTAGGGTGTTTCTGTTCCTTCCTGTTTCCAGTAAGTCTGGCTTCAGGGAGGGGGCAGGACATCAGAGTTCTTAGTCTGAGTCTGTTTATGTCTAGCTTGTGGTTGAGATTCCCTTGCTAGACTGACAACAGACATAGGAGGCTTAGCCTCCTTAGTTCACTTTCGAAGGTTTCTGTATGAGATGATTCCTTCTTCTTGTGATCTAGCAGACTAGTACAGTGTTGTTGTTCTCGGTGTGGAGGATGAGATCCTCTTTTCTGTGAATAACAACGCCTTCCTGGCTTTGGTCCCGTGGGAGTTGGCAAGCATTGCTGGCCTCCCTCCTCGGATCTCCCCTAGGCTAAGATGAGTTTTCTTGGCTGCGGGTGATTCATTACTAGAGCAAGGTTGGCAGGACCCTCTTCTCCCTTTCCCCCTCTTTCCTTTGTAATGGCCTAGCCATTGCATTCCTGTCCGTCATCCTACATCTGTACCTAGCATAGGTTAGGATGTGGGGTTGACTCAGTCTCTTGCCGGCCGGCAGTGCGTGCCGGCCGGCAAGGGTCTTCTGCTTTGAGTGCTGCCCGGACTTCCCTTGGTCTCTTATCCATGTTTGTCTGTAGAGCCAGATGGCATTTGTCAGGAAGCCTGAAGTTATATTCTCCCCTTCCTTAAGTGCACTCTTTCGGGTTGCCGGGTTATGAGGTAGTACAGTCTCTTATCCTGGCATCCATTCTGTTTTTCTTCTAGTGTTGTACCCTAGCCCGGCTGCCAGCCACTCAGGCCGGCAGCCGGGCAGTCGGAGTTCTCTGGTTCTTTTGCTGCCGGCCGGCTATATATCACACCATTGTCTGATGGCTGCTACGGTTAGTGGCCAGCAGCCAGGTGTGGTTGTTGTTTAGCTGCCGGCCGGCAGTCACTGCCGGCCGGCACATGCATTTGAACCAGCGTTCTTCCGCCTTATAGTTTATAAGTAGTATACTTTGGAACTAGTTAATGTGTGTGCCGGCCGGCACGTGTCGGCCGGCACAATACCTTCTATACTGTAGCCAGTATTTTTCAGTATAGTATATACTGTAGGGAGAAAACTATAGTATAGTATTTGTTACAACACTGAGTTTTTCTAACACTTTTGTGTTATCTTGCACAGCCCTTTGGTGTACCCTTACAGATAAAGAAAGTGAGTTCTTTCTTGTCTACTATCCGGCATTTTAAAATCATCTTTTGGGTGTGAGCTACACCTGTTTCCTCTGGAAATTATTCATTGGTTGCTCTAGGATAGATTAACCATACGATTTTATTATCTGGAAGGTTGCAGCAATTGACTGTTCGGGAAACACAAGTGTGTGTCTTTCCTTTCTGGTTTAGTTATGCTAAGCTGTGTTTATCCAGTGATACGTAGTTCACTTGATACTCATGGAATTTTCTTCTCTTTACAGGAGGACTATCCGAAATGTGGAAGCATTTTCTGCAACGTCCGCAGCAAGAACTTCTGCGGACATGATTTGTGTAGGAGGCACGCAGCATGCGCAGTCTCCAAAGGTGATCTCCGGTATTGGGACCCGCAGGTATGTACCGTGTGCACAAACCTGATTGCTGAGGCTTTTGATTCCCCTAAGACGGCGGAGTCAAGGGATGCAGCAAGGGAGAAGCTTCGTACCTGGGTAAGGGGTTTTCAGAAAAACACTTCTGGGCCCTATCTTCCAAGTGAGAAGATGAGGGCTTACCTTTTCCCCAGGGCGTCAGCTGAGGCAGTGATTCCCCAGCCTCAAGTGGAGATACCAGTAGTTCAGATCCCTGTGGATGCTGAAGTCGCAGACGCCCTGCAGGACATCCAATTGGACGACAGGATGTCGTAGGTGTCCGAGCGTCTGGAAGATGACCTTCTGGCAGAAGACCAGGATGAAGAGCAGGTTCCAGACAATGAAGAGGAAGACGTCGACAAGGTGTCGGCTACTCCGGTTCAGGCCCCTGAACCTATTCCCTCAACATCGTCCTCTCTTCCAGAAGAGCTGTGAAAGACCCTTTCCTCCATCGTTGGAATGATCCAACAGATGCAGAGGGAGAATAAGGAGAAGGCGGCTGCAATGGAGCTGGAGATGGGGAAACTTGCAGCATCACGTGGGCCCCAGAAGAAGCTCAGCGTGAAAGACCTTCCCTTGTGCTCAGATGCTAACCCTTGGAAGTATGCTGAGCACATGCCTATGACGACGGGAAAAATCGTCATTTCGGAGAAGTTGGGCTCAGTCCCCCTTGAGGAGGTGGAATTCTGGCCCAGCAAGGGGTCGTATCCGGACTGTTATGTCCGTCTAAGGAAGGAACCAGCTTCAAAGGAAGAAACAGAGCCGAAGGAGGTCATAGTTTTGGACCACGCTAAGGCTCAAGCTTTACTGTCAAGCTCGATAAAAGAGAGGGGCTTCACAAACTCAAAGGTACCTGCTTTGAGTAAGAAGCACCCTTCCTTTGTGTCCTCTCCTTCTAGAGCCTTCCCCTTTATGCAGAAAGGGTTTACGGCTGTGCTGAAAGCAGTCGAGGCAGGTAAGCCATGCCCCTCCTTGGAGGAATGTAAACCTTTGTCTTTGGCCCTACCCATGGACCACAAGGACTGGAAGGACGTCCATCTTACCTTCTCAGTTGGGAAGTTGGAAGCTGATATTGCCGGACGTCAGTTCGGTGAGAACCTCCCCAAGCTGTCTGACTTTCTTTTGCGGAGGGAGCTTGAGACAAAAGAAAGACTGGCTGCCTCAATGTCTCATCAAACGACTCTGGAGACAATGGCAAGTGACCCCAAGGTTCATGAGATGTTCATGGTAGTGACTAAGACACACATAGTCACAGTGACGAAGGACCTTTACAGCTTCGTCAAAGCTAGGAGGGCTTGTAGGGAGTTCGTGTTCGCCTCGGCTGCGGTGAGGCACGAGCCAAGGAAGCTAATCTCCTCCAACATTTGGGGCAAAGACCTCTTCCCTAGTGAAGCTGTCAAGGAGGTTGTAGATAAGGCCGCCACGGAGAATAGAAACCTTCTCCAGAAGTGGGGCCTATCTCTCAAGAGAAAGTCTTCCCCGGATGAGGGTCCCCAACCAAAGAGGAAGACTAAGAAGACTAGGCTACCCTCTCGGCCAGCCAAGCCATTCAGACAGCAGCAGCAGCAGCAGTTGCCTATGCCTACAGTGCCCCAGATGGTGGCACAAACCCCGACCACCTTCCAGTGGGTACCCCAAGCCGTGTCGACGCAGTCTCCGGCATTTAACCCAACGTTCGAAGGGCAGTCAACTACCTTTCAAGCGAAGCCTAGAGGAGCAGCCAGAGGCTCGTCTAGACGCCCCTCAAGGGGGAGGGGATTCAGGGGTGGTCGCGGTCAGGGAGGCAAGGCCTCAGGACAACAGCAGGCAAAGTGAGATGATAACGGTAGGAGGGAGACTTCAGAATTTTAGGGATAGGTGGACCTTCAATCCCTGGGCCCACAGCCTACTCAAGAATGGACTGGGTTGGAGCTGGTACAGCACTCCACCCCCGTGCCCTCAATTTTTCCAACACTCCACCCCCGTTCTGGAGGAGTACATTCAAGAACTGTTGGAGAAAAAAGTGATCCGAGGGGTAAAGTCCATCAAATTCCAAGGGAGGCTGTTTTGTGTTCCCAAGAAGGACTCAGAAAAACTCAGAGTCATTCTGGACTTGTCGCCACTCAACAAGTTCATAGTGAACTGCAAGTTCAAGATGCTAACACTGCAACACATAAGGACCCTACTGCCCAAGAGGGCATTTACCGTCTCCATAGATTTGTCAGACGCCTATTGGCACGTTCCAATCAATCGCCAACTCTCCTCCTACCTAGTGTTCAAGCTACATCGAAGACTCTACGCCTTCAGAGCCATGCCATTCGGGCTAAACATAGCCCCAAGGATCTTCACGAAGCTTGCGAGCGTAGCTCTCAAACAATTACGCCTAAAGGGAATCCAGGTGGTAGCCTACCTGGACGACTGGCTAGTGTGGGCAGCTTCCAAGACAGAATGTTTGCAAGAATCCCTACAGGTGATCCAGTTCCTAGAGTATCTAGGCTTCAAGATCAACAGAAAAAAGTCTCGACTTTCTCCATCTCAAAAGTTCCAGTGGTTGGGAATCCACTGGGACCTAGTGTCACACCGATTTTCCATCCCGGCGAAGAAGAGGAAGGAGATAGCTGGTTCTGTCAAGAGACTTCTGGATTCCGAAAGGATATCAAGACGCGGACAGGAGAGAGTGTTGGGCTCTCTCCAGTTTGCTTCAGTAACAGACCCGGTGCTAAGAGCACAGCTAAAGGATGCAACCGGAGTTTGGAGAAGTTATGCATCAAACGCGCGAAGAGATCTGATAAGACCAGTTCCGCTTCGTCTACGTACGCTTCTCAGGCCTTGTTCCAAAGTCAGGCAACTAAAGAAGTCGGTACTTCTTCAGCCACCTCCCCCCTCGTTGTCTATTCACACAGATGCCTCGAAGGAGGGGTGGGGAGGTCATTCTCATCGGAAGAATGCCCAAGGGACTTGGTCCAATCTATTCAAGACATTTCACATAAACTTTCTGGAAGCTATGGCAGTACTCCTTACCTTGAAGAAAGTCTCCCCGCGTCGCTCGATCCACATAAGGTTGGTGCTGGACAGCGAGGAGATTGTGAGATGCTTGAATCGACAAGGATCGAGGTCACCACCACTCAACCAGGTGATGTTGGCCATCTTTTGACTGGCGGAAAAGAAGAAGTGGTACCTGTCGGGAGTTCACCTTCAAGGAGTCCGCAATGTGACAGCGGACGCTCTATCCAGGTTCACACCGATAGAGTCGGAATGGTCCCTAGACGCGGATCATTCTCCTTCATCTTGAGTCAAGTCCCAGAACTGCAGATAGACCTCTTTGCGACGAAAGACAACAAGAAGTTACCCCTTTACGTGTCCCCGTACGAGGACCCCTTGGCGGAAGCAGTGGACGCGATGTCCCTCGACTGGAACAGATGGTCCAGGATTTACCTGTTCCCTACTCACAACCTTCTGTTGAGGGTCCTCAACAAACTGAGATCTTTCAAGGGAGTAGCGGCAATAGTGGCTCACAGGTGGCCGAACAGCGTGTGGTTCCCTCTGGCATTGGAACTACGGCTGAAGTGTCTACCATTACCAGATCCAGTTCTGACCCAGCGAGTCCAGAAGTCGACTGTCTGCGCTTCATCACAGAAAACCCGGAACCTGAAGCTCATGATTTTCTCTCCCTAGCGGTGAGAAAACGTTTCGGGATTTCGAAAGACAGTATAGACTTCCTAGAGGAATATAAGTGCAAATCTACTAGAAGGCAATATGAGTCATCTTGGAGGAAATGGGTGGCCTTTGTCAAGGCGAAGAATCCGCAAAAGATCTCGACGGACTTTTGCTTATCTTTCTTCATCCACCCCCATGGTCAAGGGTTAGCAGCTAACACAATTTTAACGTGTAAATCTGCTTTGACAAGACCCATTTTATATGCCTTCCAGGTCGACCTTGCTAACGATATTTTTAATAAAATTCCGAAAGCCTGTGCTAGGCTCAGACCTTCAGCACCTCCAAAGCCCATTTCATGGTCTTTAGATAAAGTTCTTCATTTCGTTTCACTGTTGAACAATGAGGAATGTGCTTTAAAGGATTTGACCCAAAAAGTTATTTTCCTATTTGCACTCGCATTGGGGACCAGGGTTAGTGAAATTGTAGCCCTCTCGAGAGAGGAGGGTCGTGTTCAGTTCTAAGATTGGGGAGAACTAAACCTGTTTCCGGATCCTACGTTTCTCGCCAAGAACGAGTTACCCACCAACAGGTGGGGTCCCTGGAGAATCTGCCCTCTGAAAGAAGATGCATCTCTATGTCCGGTGGAATGCCTAAAGGTCTATCTTCGTAGAACTTCAGACTTCAGGGGTGGTCAACTATTCAGGGGAGAAACATCAGGCTCAAATTTATCACTGAAACAACTTAGGGCGAAAATCACCTGTTTTATTCGCAGAGCGGATCCAGACAGTACACCCGCAGGTCACGATCCGAGGAAAGTTGCCTCATCCTTAAATTTCTTTAATTGTATGGATTTTGAACATCTTCGTTCATACACTGGCTGGAAGTCTTCCAGAGTGTTCTTTCGTCACTATGCGAAGCAAGTGGAGCAACTAAAGAGGTCTGTGGTAGCAGTGGGTTGTTTCGTTAACCCTGCTGTTTAACTCTGCGAGGAACAGTGGATTTAATTGAGACGATTAATTCCGGGGTGAGTGTGTAGTTACGTACTGTTCTACAAACTAAGTGTGAGGGCACTGGGTTGCCCACATTGACTGTTCCACTTTCAAAGGTGAACCTAGCATAAGTGCAGACATGTGTGCCGAGTGTTTCCAACGCTAATGTAACTGATTTGTAATACAGACTTTTATAATTTTGATACTTCGGTATGCTAAAAGTGGCGCTAATGTTTTTCTTTCAGATAATCCAGTTTCTGTTTACTATCATGCTTATGCTTATTTATTGGTTATCCTCCTCTATATATATATATATATATATATATATATATATATATATATATATATATATATATATATATATATATATATATATATATATATATATATATATATATATATATATATATATAATTGTTGTTTAACCTGTTTTATTTAATATTTGTCAATTAACTAGTTCTTGTGAACCTTGCGTCTCCTTCACCTGTGTCAATTAATTTGAAATAATTTAGCATTACGTACTTTGTATATTTATCTGGGATAATTCTAATAGATTGTTCCTTTATGCAAG
>NC_090726.1:83334880-83337380 GCF_036898095.1 Palaemon carinicauda | reverse complement strand
CTAACAGAATCTGTATATAGTTTAATTGATATAATATTATTCATAAAAAAAATGTAAAGATTAAACTAGGTCTTTAGATCAATAATGTCTGGAAGATTTAAAAAAAAAAAAATATATGATCAACATAATAAAAGTTTATTTCATCTGTTAAATATGAAAATCCACAGAGTTTAACATATTTTATAGGGGTCTGGGTCAGATTCCCGACAGTCATAATACCGACACCCAGTATCCCGACAGCCACAATCCCGACTTGCCAAAACCCCGACTTGCCCAAAACGCCGACTTGCCCAAAACCCCGACAGGCCAAAACCCCGACAGGAATACATATATGCATACAGATAGAGAGATTTAAACGGTAAACCAGTGATAACAAGGCCTTTAATATAAATTAAATGTGAGTGCTTTGGTATGTTCTTAACGTTAAAACACCTAACTAGTCTATGATAATTAGTGTTTCGGTTGGCTGTTAACCTTTCATATTTGAACTATATCTCGGTGCTAAACCACCCATAGAAAAGAGGAAATTTGCGAAAAGATTCCTTCTATAAAAGGAAAAGATAAAATTATCGTACATGGATACCTGATGGTTAAAGATAAAAACCGGAAAGAATCATACTACTGGTGCTGTGAATTTCGAAAATCTAATGACTGCAAAGGAAGAGCAGTGAACGAAGAACAATTACCAATAAAGTTTGGAGAGCACAATCGTGCTCCTTGTGCAAGAACTGATAGTGTAGCAAAAATAAGAAATAAAATAAAAATACATGCAAAATTCACAAGAGATAAGGCGACCCAAATTATTCAGTCAAGCACCACCGCTGCAAATCCAAGTATTATGCCATGTCTGCTTTTGAAAAATGCCATAAGAAAGATAATAAAGCGGATCAGGTGCTGTGATCGTCCATCTGAACTTGCGTCATTAGTGGACGCCATCAGTGGACGGTACTTTTAAAACTGTACCTATAATAGTTTACCAATGTACACAATTCATGCACATGTGGTACATGGAAATTGTACAGTTTTTCCACTTGTGTATGCTTTTATGACTGGGAAGAGTGAGGTCTTGTATAAACGCTTGTTTCAAGATTTGACGGACATTGCTGACGAAAATGTAATTTATCTGAACCCACAATGCATTCTTCGCGGGGAACCAGAACCTAAACAAAAAAGGAGAACACTTATTCGTGAAGAAATGATCACCAAGGTAATGGAACAACATCATCAAAATGTTTTAGATTATCTTCGAGGAATAAACCATAATTTATCTCGTAAATAAAGTTTTTACCTTTTTAGATTTTTTCTCCATGTCGAATATTTCATTATGCTGTGAAATTATCTTTTCATTATGCATTTATATTTGTCCTTTAGCAGGGTATCCTTTCAATAAAGTTTTAACTTTTCAAATTTATATCCATGCGAATATTTCATTGTATATAAAGAACAGTTAATTTTGTTACCCCAAATATATGAAATAGATTTTAAGCCCTTTGAGGTGAAGAGTAAGTCATAGAGAGTAGATAGCAAGAATCAAGAAAGCAAAGGAACAGAGGGATAGTATCCTTTTTAATTTTACTTATATGTATGTATGTGTATATATATATATATATATATATATATATATATATATATATATATATATATATATATAAATATATATATATATATATATATATATAAATATATATATATATATATATATATATATATATATATATATATATATATATATATATATATATATATATATATATATTTGGTCGGGATTTTGGCTGTCGGGATTTGGTTTTTGTCGAGATTTTGGTCTGTCGGGATTGTGGGTGTCGTGATATTGGGTGTCGGGATTTTGGCTGTCGGGATTCTGTCCGGATCCCATTTTATAGAACCTCATTACCAGTCTCTTTATACTCTAAGTGGGTGTTTGAAGGCTCACAGGGATTGGAAGATAGAGTAGGAAGAATATTTCCATTTGCATAGGAATGTGTTAGAAGTAGGTCATTACTGAAGTAAGGTGAAATAGTTTAGGAGACGAATGTTTCCCAGTTACATTACTTAAAACAATAAGAAAAATTAATAGGAAAAACATAATACACGCAAAATAGATAAATTTTAAAAAAATATTTCTGTTTAAACTATGAAAATATGATGATTGACATAATGGAGGCCCATAATTGAGGAAAGCAAAAATAATCAGTATATATAGAACAATGAAAGTTGATGATTATCAATTGGCAGCAAGAAACAAAATACTAGTACTGGAGTCAGAACGTAACATGGAAACAACCATGAGAGATCAGCACATATATTTGGAGAGAAAATTATGGTGTTCAGGAAAGACAAATCTACTTAACAAATAAGGAAAATTAATGAGAAAGTTTGAATTGTCTAAAAATAATATGATTGAAGCTACAACATGCCAGAATGATGTCTTTATTAAATGGTCGATAATATGAATATAGTCATGCAAGGCTATTTACATCCAGCGATCTCTTAAAGTAGT
>NC_090726.1:83327380-83329880 GCF_036898095.1 Palaemon carinicauda | reverse complement strand
TGGCCCCATTCTCGAATGGTGTTATCTACCTTGTACTTAGGCTCTGGCCTATTTTGACGGCATATGTATAGGAGTTCAGGTCTTGTAGCATGTTGCGGGAAGGATATATTTCTGCGCTGTAACCATTCAATGAGGTCAGATTTCCTGGTAGCTGTGGTGGGACAACGACTATCTTCTGTCATTATACTGTGGTATGGGGCATTGTCCATCACTAATACCGAAGGCTCCTCCAGGAGTGGCAGGAGCTGAGTTGTAAGCCAACGTAGGAATATATCACCATTCATTTCCCCGTGGTAGTAGCCGCTGGTATTTTTAGCAGGGAAACTGAGGAAGGAACCGTCAATGAAGCCATCGGCTGTACCACCTGCGACTACCACGAAACGTTCCCCCTCACCTGGTGGCACCTGACGGCTGTAATTGGCACTGGTATTAGGCTGCGTGGTATCCACCCATTCCATGTTATGGCTCATTCTAGTTGTGAACCACGTTTCATCCAGGTACACTACCTCCCTGCCGTCTTCCCTATGTCTTTGAAGGTCCCGCAGGGAACGTATCCTTTGGCACATGTTGTCAATTGACTTCTTCCTGACATACATCTTGCGCTGAGTGGTCTTATACTCGATTTCCATTTTGTGGAGTAAGCGCCATAGCTTAATCTTTGAGGTACTCTCGGGGATGATGCTTTCTTCCTTCAGGTTCTGTGCCAGGGATGCGAGAGTAAAAGCCTTCTTGGCAACAAACTTTGTATGGATGTGTCGACGTATGGCTCCTACAGAGAAACTGTCAAAGATAGGCTGTGCTGGAGGCGTTGGTGGTGTGACGGGACGTGGCTTAGTACTATGATACACAATTGAATGCACCGTACTTAATTTCATCCTCAAGGCTGCTGCAACAGGGTGGTAAGGCCTGCATGAAGGAAAGACTTTATATAGATATGTATCATATAAAATAAAATCTTAAACATCCATCACTTGAAAATAAATGTATCAGTATAATCAAGGCTTTAACTCTGATGAATGTCCTGTGGAAAGGGTCAATATTTATTAGTAATTCATAGAGTAACTGTAACAAGTCACCTATGCAAACTAATCTGAAGGCAGTTGTCAGCATTCTCTTTATTAAAAAAGTTGAAGAGTTGGGTGACAAACTCATTTCTGCAACCATACGGACAGACATCTTCTGAGGTGGCCATCACTTCTTTAAGCTCTCCCTCGTAATACCAGTAAATGGCTAATGCCCTGAGTAGAAATAAGGTTTGCCAAAAGAAGGCAAGAAAACGCAGGTACGTTAACAACAGCCATTTTCCTATTAGTCATAGTGTCTATCACTCAGCTACTCCAAAACCCTTCAGATAGTTGT
The DNA here is from genome assembly GCF_036898095.1 of Palaemon carinicauda. Taxonomy (NCBI): domain Eukaryota; kingdom Metazoa; phylum Arthropoda; class Malacostraca; order Decapoda; family Palaemonidae; genus Palaemon; species Palaemon carinicauda. The sequence goes on along the minus strand of NC_090726.1, from coordinate 83,328,521 downwards.
CAATCTAATAATTATTTACATAACGAATACCATAGAGAGAGAGAGAGAGAGAGAGAGAGAGAGAGAGAGAGAGAGAGAGAGAGAGAGAGAAAGAGATGAGCAAACCAGTGAATAAAGCAGTCAGTCATCTGATAGGTAACCATCGATTGAATTGTTCCATATCTACAACAATAAATATTATAATTAGGTAAGATAGATAGATAGATAGAGTGCTTGATATAAAAGAAAAATCATACAAAATAAGTTGCAACTTAAGCTACCTTCTCAGAAAGAGAGCATGAAGGGACGGGAAAGAACGGAGAGGGATGGATGGCGTGGAGGTGGAGAGAGATAGCTTGAAGCAGGGGGAGAGCAGGTGAGGGATGAAAGGAGAGGGAGGGAGGGGTGGAGGTAGAGGTTCTGTATATTATTGTTCAGTTTTGTAACTGGATGACTGAGATGTTGCCCTTTGGCATAGGGGCAAGTGTCTTTATAATTAATAATTAACGATTCATTATACCCCTATAAATTTCCTCACTGGGTGTAATACCCTATAGGAACATCTCGTATTGATACGATTCTTCGTTACAGAATAATTGCAAAAAATCGCACTTGCACTGTCTGTGAAACCCATAGTAGTTTCTTACTTATTTCTTTTTCTAGAAAATTTTACTTTTCTCCATTATATCGCAGCTTGACTTTAACTCATTTAAAATTGTACATTTTCCACTAAATTATCTTTTTTCCTGGGAATAAAATCTATTTTGTTTTTCATTTATCTAATTTGTGTAAAAATGGTTTCTGGATTTTAAGATTGTTTCTTTCTGAAAATTATACAATCAATTCTGCTGTCATTTATTGCGCCTACTCTAGATTTTGTTAAAGGTGATTCTACTCTCTTATTCTGACCTACTTTAGCATTAGAATCACCAAAACCAAGTGTGAATTGAGTTCTGTGTTTCTTCAACAATATCTGAAGACCTTCGTAAAATGGTATATTTATTCCTCTGTATGATATGTTGGTGGGTATTTTTAATGATCTTTAGCTTATACTTTTTATTCAGTTTGATAATCAATCCTACAATTTTATCACCAATACTATAAAATTATTTTATGTTACCTGCAAGATATTTATTATTAAGAAAACCTACTCCATTTTCTC
>NC_090726.1:83302380-83324880 GCF_036898095.1 Palaemon carinicauda | reverse complement strand
ATATATATATATATATATTTATATATATATATACGTATATATATATATATATGTATATATATATATATATACATATATATATATATATATATATATATATATATATATATATATATATATATATATATATATATATATATATATATATATATAGTGTGTGTGTGTGTGTGTGTGATTTCAGTGCAACGAAAGAGGGCATTTGCCACATCATCTAAAAATTATGTTTTTTAGTGGCAGAAGTTCATTTTCAAGGAGTTTCGCCAATAATAAGTCTAGGCTAAACACTTCTGAATATAAAGCTAAAAATGCAGTACCTTATTGAATTATCTTTCTTCTAGGTATACTTCCCTTATTTTACAGGAATTTCCTAAAGTTAATAATTCTCAATAATGACATCGCTAATAAATATGAAAAAAAACCTCGATACTCTTAGATTTCGATTTATCTTTAGCGTGCACACGACCGTGCATCTAGTAGAGTGATAAAAGCTTGATAAATAAGGATTTTTCTCTGTCAACATTATTAGAGGGTAAACTATGCAATCTTTAGCTGCTTATTAGGAAATGGTGCTGGTAATGTGATATATGTCATACATTCAAAGAATATTTCTGTTATTTTCAATTTACAATCATGTTTTTTTCTGATAGCTACATATCGCTTGATCAATAATGGCTCTACGCTCTTTATTTTGGCTCTAATAAGAATGGAAGTTTTAGTACTCCTATACCTATGTCGGGTTAAAGGTTATGAATTCTTATCTAAGGAAGAGGAACAGAGAAAAGTTCATACTAAATAAACCAAATCGGAATATTACCTTCTTATTGTAAACAACAAACCATTTAGGTTATGTCGGTCTTCCTGTCCAGGAAGATTGACTTAACATGAACAAATACTTCCAAGTAGCTCAGAAATGCGCATAAAATATTGTGACTACGCTAATAAAATAAGGTATCAAGGGCAAATTTGAGTTCTCTCCTGAGTTACTGCACGGATTGTACCAGAAAAAAATATTTTCGTCTAGGTAAGAGGCCCACAAAATTTACAAAGCCTTTTCCAGGTTCCTCCTTTAAAATATCTAAAAATTAAACCTTTTAGAGGTAACGATGAAGGTACAATGGTGCAGGAGAGAGAGAGAGAGAGAGAGAGAGAGAGAGAGAGAGAGAGAGGGGGGGGGGGGGGGGGTAGGGGGGGGGGCTGTAGTTTAATAGTATCAGAAAAAAATCAATAATTAGCTGCTAAAACGTATCCCGAAACTTCTCTAGGATGAAGTCTAATAACTCACCAACACCAGATAAGATTATAAATACCATATTGCTTAATTGCACGACCAAATAGACAAGTAAAATAGGACCAATAAATTCCGATGTAATGATAGTATCCTGAACCGATAAGTTACGGTAAGATGCATTTATTCCTATTCTAATTAAAGATGATCTTTCACAGTTCTAAGGCCAATCTGTTTTTCAAAGAATCCACGCCCATTCAACATTTGCATTGGTCCAGGACAATTGACTAAAGGAGGAATTGCCCAAAAAAAAAAAATAAAAAAAAAATAAGTTAACCCGACTGCTATTATACTTTAATGGAATCACCCAATATCATATTGTTCAGCTACAAATTAATCCATATATATATATATATATATATATATATATATATATATATATATATATATATATATATATATATATATATATATATATATATATATATACTGAAAGTTATTATTTTCAATTAATAATAATAATAATAATAATAATAATAATAATAATAATAATAATAATAATAATAATAATAATTTTGGTATAAAAACCCACATTTATATGCGTTGTATATTTAAAAATAGCAGGAGCTTTCGCACTTTTTCCAACGTACCTCTGCAGATGATGAATAAAGAAAGTTTTTACTATGTTCAAAAGGCAAACTAAATGAAATTTCTAATGAGTGAACAGTCTTCATGTTAAAATAGTTAGTCACGGGGTATTTTGTTGTCTATTACGGATTCTCTCCGATAGTGTTGATAGCGGTCTATTTTCCAAAAGATTGATATTGGTATTCTGTAACTGTGGCTCTCCGTTGTTGCTGGCATTATGATTAACATCATCAATTCCATGACCTTGCACACGCGGAAGCAGTGGGTCGTCAAATGTATTGGCAGCTTAAAATGTTTTAAAAATATCTATGAAAATCTCATTACTAATGATATCGTCTTCCTGATTAAAGATTTATTATTATCAAACGTGTCCATTACATGAATTAAGGTTCCCTCAACTACCTTCCTGCGTCGAATATCTGAGTCTTTATATATTATTTTGGTATTATTAAAATCTATCTTATGGTCGTGATCTAGAGAGTGACTAGCTACAACACTGTTTTAGAGTCCAATAGAGCAAGCCCTTCTGAGTTCTTGCAAACGAATTTGCAGCGCTCTGCCTGTCTCCCCAACAAAACTTTCGTTGCAATCCTGACATGGAATAACGTAGACCCCCTTTTCTTCTGTGTTCCTTCCCTCTAGATTTTTGCTTACTTTTCGCTTCATGGTATTGTTGTGGCTAAAATTGATATCTATATTCTTGTTTACGGAAACGGAAAAACTAACATGCTATTTGGATCTCTCTCGGTTTTATTTGAGGGGCAGTAAATTCTTTTCCTTGTTTTGCTAAGTGATTTATTAAATGCAATCCTGGGATGACCTAAATTCAGAAAAGTTGAGAAAATGTTGATTTCTTCATCAATGAACTCGTGGTTACAAATATTGTATGCCCTGACAAATAAATTACTTATTGCATTTTCCTTTACCTATTTGGAATGATAGAAAAGTTGTGGATGTAAGTCTCTGTATTGGTACTATTATGATAAACATTAAAACGGAATTCATTGTCACCATGGTGAACCAAGACATCTAAAAGGGGCAATTTTCCGGTCTCTTGATATTGTGACGACTGTTTAATACCCTTGACTGTGAGGCATTTGTTGACTGAGTGCCTCGCTTATAGTACACAAAGAAATAGGTATCTGTTTGAGGCTCTGAGGATGGCAAATTTATCTTTCCACCAATCGCAGCATCGTCACTATTGGGGTAGTACTCGAGAAGGTTATCAATGGTTCGACAAGGCTATTGGCCTTCTTCAGTAGAAAACTGTCCTTGAACATGATGTGTCGTACAATGCTAGTGGCATTTTAAAATCTATATCAGAAGTAGGTCTTCTTAATGATATTTAACTTTTATAACATAATTACTTTTCTGGTTTTAATTGAATATTCTTTTAATATTTATTTATAATAAACGGTATCGGCATCACTGTTCTTCGATGTCAGGATGCCAGAGAACTTCAAATCATTCCTTCATTTATTCGAACTCTGTCTTGAATTTAATTGAGGGAATGAAGTTATTAAAATAATTTAAGAATTGATTCAAACGATTTTCGTCATGTTGTTATATTATGAAAATGTCATCTACATATCTAACCTAGAAACACACACACACACACACACACACACACACATATATATATATATATATATATATATATATATATATATATATATATATATATATATATGTATATATATATATATATATATATATATATATATATATATATATATATATATATATATATATATATATATATATATACGTGTGTGTGTGTGCGTGTGTGTGTATGCGTGTGTGTGTTTGTGTGCGGTCGGCACGATTGCATCATATTTCCAAATCGCTCAGAGATGCTTAGTTATTTAGTCAAATTATTGTAGGAATATGTTTTACATTATTCCTTTACAGTGTGGTATAATTATGGGTATCCCAACCCCTTTTTATCGTGTTTGTTGTGTGTTTTTCATCAGCATTAGCTTGTGCTAGCTCCACCCAGGCCTGCACCCAGGCCTGGTATATTATCACTTGTGCACCATCCCCCTTCTTTTACTTAACCTTACTGGTGTTGTGAGGTTACCAAATCTTCCCATGCTGTCAACCCTTCTCAGCGTGGAGCTGTGGTCCAAAGATCCCTATGGGAGTAGTTGGATAGTGTTTTACAGTTGTCCCAGGGTGACTGTTTTCTCTTTCCACTTAGCCTATATGTTTGGCGAGGCTTCACAGGTCTTGGGAACTTGTTCCCTTTGTCTACTTCTTTTTTTACTCACTGGAACGCATCATCCCTTGTTCTAAGGCGGACAGTTAGACTCCTTGTGCCATCTTACCCATTGTTAGGCTTCCCTCTTACTTTTTGGTAGGTTATGGCTGGTTGTGGGGACCTTTCCTCTGCACCCTTTCACTGCAGACCCCTTAGAACCCTGTTCTTGTTCTTATGTGGCAGTTAGGCCTTCCTGTCATACCACCTTACCAATTTCTGAATTTCCCATCACCACCCCTTTTCCCTTCTCCCTGTGCCTGCTAGTGTGTGTACCTGCTGTGGAACTTTGTTTCCATCCCGGTCTAATCCCATGGCGGCTAAAGTACTCTTCATTGCCATCTTAGGACAGGATAGCTTTTAGGCTATCTATCCTGGCCCTAGGAGGGCTAGATTTTCTTCCTTCCCTGGACTAAATCTCTCTGCCGCCTTAGAGACCACCCTTGGGTTTTCCCTGCCCCTTCCCCTTCCTGGTTATGCCATAACCTGACTGTACTGGGAACTACAATTCCTCTTGTCTAGTCATCTTACCCTATCTATTGAGTTTTTCCCACACCCGCTAGGTTGGCTAGGCTTGCTTGCACAGTTCTTTCCATGGCCTAACCCTAGCTATGCAAAGGGTTGTTACCCCTTGGGGTTCTCCTCATCCGCTTTGGCAACTGCCTGTTCTGTGTGCAGCTTCCCATCCTGTGCTATGTCCCTCATTCTGCAGAGCTTTGACTCCCTTACAGAAGTCTCGCCTTCTGTCTCTGCTTCCAATCTTGTCAGCTTGAGTCCTTCTGGCACTAGCTGTGTGTTGGCTATGGGACATTCCTTCGGCCACCTTAGCTGCAGCCTTAGGCTGGTTATCTACTTTCTCCTATTCTCTTCCATATCTGAGGAATATTGTTCTCTGAAGTTGGTCGATTGTATCCATCCTGGTCGTCAAAACGTCCTTTCAATTTCTAATTCTTAGCATCCTGGCCTTCTTTTACAGCTCTTATTATCTTATGGGTCTAATCCCATCTCCATAAGTTAATGATAATGATCAGTCCTTGGCAGGTTCCCTTACTGACTGCCTTTAAATCCTTTACCTATATCCCTGATTGTGCACCCTTGCCTATGGGATTGTCCAATCTCTTCCTGTCGACTTAACAATGTCTCTGCCGCTTTGTGGTGACATGCCTGGGGTGTTGAGAAGTCAGTTTTTATCTTGGCTGCTAGAAATAGTTGGCCCCTTAACCCAGCTACTGCCACTTCAGAGAAAGTTATTGCTGGCTTAGGCAGTATAATAAGTGAACTTGCCCTCTTAGGTTGTCCAATACACTGATTCGTGAGGTCCTTTTGTTCCTTTGATGTAATTCTTTTCCATATTCCTACCACACAGTCATTGATAGTGTGTTTTATAAATCTCTTATGATTTCTAAGCTCTCTGGCATGAGTCTTCATTATCTTATATTCTTAAGCCTTATTTTAGCTGGTAGGTTTATTTATGCTAGGATTAATATTTTTAATGGTGTGTACTCATTAAAATCTTTTGTTCTTTACAAGTTACTGAAGAAATAGCAAGTTTAACAGTCATATGTACCAGGCGTGTCAAGTTGCCCTGTGGCTACAAGACCTGCTGGAAACATGCGGACTATAATGTTTCTAAGCAGTCCATTTCAATATGGGAACGTACTAATTGTCAGGTTTTCAAGGGCATCCATCGCACCGGCTTCCATGCCCTTGATGTCTCTTTGGATGTTCAAGAATGAAGTCGGAAGACACTCCGTCAATATGTAGTTAGAGGATTCCAATAGAGCTCTCAACCTTCCTTCTATGGAACTGAAGGACCACTTTCTCGAAGCTGAGGTGCCCACTGCTTTTGGTCACCAATTACCAATGGTTCAACTCTCGCAGGTAGCAGTAGGTCAAGCGGATGATGAAGTTTGGTATGCTCCACAAGTCATGAGCCTGGACAACAACAACATGTCGACAGCTTCTTCTGTGTCGTCAGAGAAGAAGAGAATACTGCTGACCACGAAAGTCTCTGAGGAGTCACTGAATGTACCTCGGGTGAGTACAGTTCCCCGTGCTTCTTTAACTTGTTCCCCCATCCCTGCTGCTTAAGCCCAAGCTTATATCTTTAAGGCTGTTCCTATGATAGACAAACCTTCGTTTCCTAGTCAAATGAAATTTATGGCATCCATTAAAACTATCATGGAAAACCTAGCCACCAAACATGAACATTCTCAAAAGGACCTCATGGTGAGGATAGAAGCTTTACAAAAGGCACCTGCTTCTAAGGCTCCCCCAGCTTTGAGCATATCAGTAGGCACAGTTAAAAAGTTAACTAAAGAGTACCTCGACATTAGAGAGTGTTTGTGTTCCAGTCCAGTCTCGGACTTGTAATTCTTCCCATCGATCGATAGTTATCCTTACTGCTATGTAAAGCTTAACTCAGAAGCGTCCATTAGAAATGATATGATCCCTAAGGAAACAGTCGTGCTGTACCATAAAAAGGCCCAGTCTCATTTGGTTGGGGAGCTACAGACAGCCGAATTCAATAATACCCAACCTTATGCTTTTGGCAGGAAGCTGGTCACCTTAGTAGCCCCCAAGGATACTGTCTTTCTTTTTGTATTTTAAACTTAGGGGGTGTAAAGAAAGCAGCTTTGGAGGGTAGACTATTGTCAGTGCAAGAGGAGTGCAAACCTGTCTCCCTAGCCTTTCCTTATGATTCAGATAGTTGGGAGAATTTTGAACATACCTTTACTGTTGAAAAACTAGATAAAGACGTCGAAGGCAAGCAGTTTAATAAGAAACTGCCTAGAATTCCCGAATCCCTTTTAAGGGAAGAATTATAAGCTAAAGAGAGACTATCTGCCTGTTTATCCTTCCAATCTTATCTAGATATGCTTATTGGAAACTAATCCATATCTGATTTCTTCCCTGTCTTGGCGAAGACTCACTTAACCATGTATCATAGAGATCTCCATGCTTTTCTCCTAGCCAGATGTGCATGTAGAGAACACGTTCTAACCGCTGCTGCAATAAGGAATGAACCTAGAAAGCTGATACACTCCAATATCTGGGGGAAAAACCTCTTCCCCAAAAAACTGGTTAAGGAAGTCGTGGACAAAGTGGCTCAGGAGAATAAGAGCCCTATGTAAAAGTGGGGTATGTCCTCTAAAAGGAAATTTATCGCCAGTGAAGGCCCTCAACCCAAGGGCAAGAAATTTTTTTCCTTTTGTGACAGCCTCAGTTGCTGCCATCCCTCAGACTATATAACTGGTTCCCAACAGCATGTATCATTGTCTGCTGCCTTCAACAAAGTGTATGAGAGAGCCACCACCACATTCCACCCTGCCAGAGCTCAGTAGAAGAGCATCGGTAGCAAAGGAGGGTCTGAAAAAGGTGGTCAATCTAGAGGCCGAGGAAGTAGAGGCAAGGCGGTTAAAGAAGCAGATCCTCTATAACAACAATGAGGAGCTCCCGGTAGGGGGATGACTTCACTTGTTCAGGGATCGATGGGAGTTCGATTCCTAGGCTCACTGCATCGTCTCAAAAGGACTAGGCTTGAAATGGATACATAAATCACCCCAGTTAAAGAGGTTCTTCCAACCCATAACCCTCTTTTTGGAGGATTACGTACAGGATCTTCTCCGGAAGGGAGTCATCCATTGCACAAAACCCTTGAACTTTTAGGGGGAGGCTATTTTGCCTGCCCTAGGAAGAATCTAACATTCCTCAAAGTATTCTGGACTTGTCCACACTAAACAAATTCATTCTGAACGATAAGTTCCAGATGCTGACTATCTCGCAAATACGGACCCTACTACCCTAGATTGCCTAAAACGTCTCCATACCCCTTACATATAACTATTGGCATCTTTCGATAGGTCGGCACTTCTCCCCGAAGAAAGGCTTACGTATTCAGAGCTATGCTCCAGTGCTCCCAAGTGGCCCAAAGGCAATTGGCATCCTTTTGTTCTGGAACTCCAACCTCTCCAGGTCCCTCTACCATCTCCAGTGCTGTCCCAGGACATTCCACAGAAGACTGCCTTTGCTTTCTCTTTGATAACAAAAACCCTCCAGCACATGATTTTCTAGCCCTTGCAGCTCAAAGAAAGTTTGCAGTTGCATAGGAGAGAATGGACTTCATAGAATAGTACAGATCCAACACCACGAAATGACATTTGTCTTCCCAGAGAAAATAGGTTGCATTTGTGAAAAGTTATCAGCCCTCTTCTATTTCTATGGGCTTCTGTATCTCATTGCAGGATCAAGGTCTAGCATCAACTACTATTACCTCATGGCACTAACTAGACCAATTGCCTATACTTTTGATATTGAACTCAATAGTGAGCTGTTCAATAAGATCCCAAAGGTTTCTGCTAAACTGAAACTTATTGCTCCTCCCAAGGCTATTTCATGGTCGTTGAAAAAAATCCTGCACTTTTTCTCTTTGATAGATAATGCCTCAAAACTCTATCATTTTGCTTTCTATGGCTTCTGGTGCTAGAGTGAGTGAGACTGTGGCCCTTTCAAGGGATGATGGTCACATTGAATTCTTGGAATCGGAGGAGGCAAATCTTTTCCCAAATCCTGCCTTTTTGACAAAAATCCAACTTCCCACGAAATGCTGGGTGCCCTGGAAGATGGTTCCACTACTGGAGGACCCTTTTATGTGCTCTGGGGAGTGCCTTAAGGCCTACCTGTTCAAGAACCAGACTTTTAAAGGCGGTCAACTTTTTAAAAGGGAGATGATAGGATCTAACCTTTCTCTGAAATAGCTAAGGTCAAAACTCCCTTAATTCATCAGAAGGGCAGACCCTGAAAATACTCCATGTTGCATGTTCCTTAAAAATTTTCCAATTTATGTCCTATGCAGGCTTACAGGCTTACACAGGATGGGAATCTTGAAGAGTGTTCTTCAAACATTACTTACGTCAGTTAGAAGAGATTAAACATTTTATAGTGTCTGCTGGCAGTGTGATTGAACCAGCTTCTCAAGTGATGTGCATGAACTCTTATGTACTATATAGTTGGGACTTCTCAGTCTATATTGAGCAATGGAACTAATATTCTTCTTTTCAATGCAATTTTAATATTGTAAAGATTCCAAGGTGATATTCTAAATTTTTGACATGAATGTTACTATTTTACTACTCTATTACTTAATTTTTGGGGTCTGAAAACTTTGGTTTTCTGTATATATCTTTTGTATATAAAGTTTCATTGCTAATGTTACATGTATAAATTTTTTGGAAACAATAAAAGACTACTGTTCCATTTTGCGTTTCCTTTCATTGGACCTATAAAATATAACCAGTGTACCTCCTTTTATAGACTTTGGTCTTTTCATGTATGGGAGACAAAGTTCTTCCCCAGAGTGAGTGGGACTATGCTATTTGATTTCCTTTGCTCCTACTTTTTACAAACATTTCACTTAATCTCATAGTTTGGTACCATTGTTACCAATGCTAAAGGAAGTATGCTTATATGTATTGGGTTTAAAGGGTCAAAACTCTCCTGGCCACAACTGAGAATAATAATTCTCTGGTATACTTGCATCCGGATGATATGGCTCGAGCCCAAAAAATAGATTTTGACATAGGAAAAATATATTTTTGGGTGAGATAGCCATGTCGTCCTGATGGCCCGCCCATTACTTTTCATCCCCTCCTAATTTTCAGTGTTGATCCTCGCAGCATGCGATAGCTGCCACTGGAATGGTTCAACAGGGAATGTGTTAGTTGCACCACATTGAGATCAGGAGTAGTAATGGCTCCCTTGCCCATGTATCCTTCCCTATCCTTTATCCTTCGAGACATGATTAACTCTATTAGGGGAAGGATAACTATGGCTTGTTATTAACACGTCCATAATTTATAAACAATATTTCTCGGGACATTTGCTCTACAGGTTAGAATTCCGTGATACCTCTAAGGTAAAATTTCTCTGGTATATCACTCGCATAAATATCCAAAGTAGAAGCTGCCATTAAGGCACTTCCATTAGGACGACAGGGTTATATTACCCGAAAATTTATTTTTCCTATGTCAAAATTTTTTATATATATGTATACACACACACACACACACACACACACACACACATATATATATATATATATATATATATATATATATATATATATATATATATATATATATTTATATATATATGGCCTGCCCATTACTTTTCATCCCCTCCTAATTTTCAGTGTTGGTCCTCGCAGCATGCGATAGCTGCTACTGGGATGGTTCAACAGGGAATGTGTTAGTTGCACCACATTGAGATCAGGAGTAGTAATGGCTCCCTTGCCCATGTATCCTTCCCTATCCTTTATCCTTCGAGACATGATTAACTCTATTAGGGGAAGGATAACTATGGCTTATTATTAACACGTCCATAATTTATACACAATATTTCTCAGGACATTTGCTCTACAGGTTAGAACTCTCCGATACCTCTAAGGTAAAATTTCTCTGGTATATCACTCGCATAAATATCCAAAGTAGAAGCTGCCATTAAGGCACTTCCATTAGGACGACAGGGTTATATTACCCGAAAATTTATTTTTCCTATGTCAAAATTCGTTATATATATGTATACACACACATACACACACACACATATATATATATATATATATATATATATATATATATATATATATATATATATATATATATATATTTATATATATATGGCCTGCCCATTACTTTTCATCCCCTCCTAATTCTCAGTGTTGGTCCTCGCAGCATGCGATAGCTGCTACTGGGATGGTTCAGCAGGGAATGTGTTAGTTGCACCACATTGACATCAGGAGTAGTAATGGCTCCCTTGCCCATGTATCCTTCCTTATCCTTTATCCTTCGAGACATGATTAACTCTATTAGGGAAGGATAACTACGGCTTGTTATCAACACGTCCATAATTTATACACAATATTTCTCGGGATATTTGCTCTACAGGTTAGAACTCCGTGATACCTCTAAGGTAAAATTCCTCTGGTATATCACTCGCATAAATATCAAAAGTAGAAGCTGCCATTAAGGCACTTCCATCAGGACGACAGGGTTATATCACCCGAAAATTTATTTTTCCTATGTCAAAATTCGTTATATATATGTATACACACACACACACACACATATATATATATATATATATATATATATATATATATATATATATATATATATATATATATATATATATAGTAGAGTATATATATATATATATATATATATATATATATATATATATATATATATATATATATATATAAAGTTTTCTGAAACTGGGTGTTTATAGCGTAGGGTCCTAGGTTGCATCCACCTTCCTTAGGAATGTATAAATTTTCTTGCTATATGTTTTTTTCAAACTGCAAACTCCTTTGCACTAGTTTTTCGATGTATAGACTCCTCCTTTCTGAAGATTCCTTCTCAATGATGTGCGGATAGTCCCGAGAGCGCCTATGATTATTGGCAATAATTTTATTTGCATATTCCATAGCCTCCTTAATTAAATTTATAAGTTTGGGTACTTATCTATTTTTTTCTACCCTCTTATTTCATTCATGAGCCTCTAGGTACTACGACACCTTTGATTGATACTTCTCTCGTTGTCTTGTCGACCAGATTAAAGTCTGGTCGATGTGCTCATATCACCCTGTACGTCGTGATACTTTAGTCCTAGTGCAACATAACTTGACAATTTTCTATCAAAGCTTGAGGTTGATTTTCAAGCCATTTCATTCTGCATTTGTACTTGGTATCATCTACATGCCATTTCTTATATTGATTCTATGCATTCACTGGCGATGTGGTTTATGGTTTCTTCTTTTCATATGAATTTAATGCATTTTGTTGCACTAACACGTCCAGGGGGAAACGGGACCTTGGTACGTGTTCCCCATATGATAAAATAATACAAGAACAATATTGAAAAGTTAAATACTAAGGACACAAATGATAAATATAAGAATGTGAAAAAAACTGTAAAAAAAATAATGATAAATTCTCGAGAAAAAATAATCATGGAGTAGATACTTTCTGATAAAAAAAAATTTTGCTCTCCATTTTATATTTTTTACTTGTATAGTGAATGAATTATCGTAAATAATATATCTTACTATAATAGAATTGATATACCCCATGATACAATCAAAATACTTTATTTAAAGTTAGCATTTTCTAGTAGTTACTGAGAGTCCGGAAAGATAAGTCTACTCCATTACTTACAATTAAAATATGAGAGAGTTTATGATTTTTTTTTTATTTTTAGAATGCTATTGTATTGATATCATGTAGTACATAACATCGTCAGTTCAACTTTGAAACCTTTAACATATCCACACATATTACGTATTGTATTATAGAATTCAGTGTAGCGGTTGCTGTATATATATACAGAAACAAAGTAAGCCATTAAAATCAAACTTTCTAATGTGTTCAAAAAGCTTTAGAGAACAATTATGAATATATTTTTTTTTAAATTACAGTAACTTTTTTTTCAACAATTGTGTCAGTAGGTTGTGGGAATTACATAATAAATGATGGAGGGCGGGAAATTAGACGACTTGTATATCTTAAAGAGGATTTATTGTCTATATTAATTTTCACAGATCATGAGCAGAAATCTTTTTCAAAGTGAATGAATGAATATCTTTACTTACATAATCAATAGAACTCTAGATCTCTTTTGGATTTACGAATTACTGGAACATATCACTGTAAAATGCCCATAGGTTGTAGATAACAATGAATTACTTAAAGTTACAGGCACACCCGGAGACAATGTACAGGGGGAGAAACGGCTAATACATTACAAACGAATAATAGATATTGGGCTTCTTGTTGAGTGTCGACCCCAGCCATGGCTGAGATAAGCCTACCGTGACGGACGGGCTTACTATGGGTTGCCCACTCAAAACTTGAAGTCGGACAATAACAGACTACTCATGGTTTCCCAGCCGTTCGTATTGCGCGCACATTGCTGGGGGTTATGCAGGATTGTCTTGCCTCTGGGTAGCAGTGGCGGGTGTTGTAACCCCATCCAGCCGGTTTTCGTCTCTTTCAGGTCCCCTCTCCCCTGTGTTCCTGTTAACATGGAAACAAATTCAGTACACATGCGTTTAGTCAACAGATAACTAACGATAACAAGAAATTGTTTCAAACTAATATCCAAACTGCCCAGGAATGTAGAGACGAGATCACAGGGCACCAACAGTCTGCCCTGCTTCCTGCGATTGACTGAACCACGTTAGAAGCTATTTAGAATTTGTCTAAACTCCCATCAATGTTTTTACTTTAATCCCCTTAACTTGTGACAATTGGCTTAGAAATGTTTTGTATTAATTCACAGTAACTTTTTGTCCGTCAATTTCATACATCAGAGCATGATACTTTTGGTCATCAACCTCTGAATATTATGTATGGGATTTGGGCAAAGTATCAGTTTATGATTTCTCAAGAGAAATCAATTTTGAGTTAATTATTCATTATCTTAAACGTTTAACCTTATATTAATTGTCAATATTATTTAAAGCAAGTTTCAGTTACAATACTTCAAAAATCATTTATTCAAACGACTGCAACTCCAATTAAGTAAGAAAAATGGTTGTTCGCATCGAAAACCATAGTATGTAAAAGTTGGGTGTGGTGATATTGTGATGGTGCCGAATAAGGGTTGTGAACTCAAAGGCTGAATGCAATCAACTGAGTTTTATATTAAAGAACACTCTCCTTTATATACAAAACCTCAAGGCAACAGGACATAACAAGTTAACAAGACCGAGAATGTTACAGAGGAAACAGCAGACATGAATTTTCATGTTCGTTTAGTGCGAGGGAAGAGCGAAGATACAAGCATAATATATGCAAAAGGAATTATGTACAATTGTGTGACACACGGTTGGTACAAGGCTCCCCCCCCCCCTAAAAATGACATACTGTACATGTTAAATAGGGCGCCCTGATCTGGAGAGGCGAACTGTAGGTGGGTCATCTGGCAGAAGATAAGCAGATTTTAGACGATCAATGGAGACCCAGGCTTCTTTGCCCCGAATGTTTAGAAGGAATGCTTTCGGACTGCGTCGGATCACAAGGAAAGGGCCCGTGTAAGGGGGCGTTAGTGGTGGCTTGCTAGTGTCGTTGCGCAGGAAGACGTGCGTTGCAGAGTGCAAGTCCGCTGGTATGTGATGCTTCGCTGGGGGCTTGTAAGTCTGGCGGCACGGAGTAAATTTTCCCATGTCGTGACGTATGCGCTGGAGATCGTCGGAGGAGGTTGTAGAAGGAAAAATTCGGCAGGGACGACCAATGGGTCGCCATACACCATTTCAGCTGCCGAAACGTCGAGGGCGTCTTTAGGAGTGGTCCTTAGTCCCAGGAGGACCCAGGGAAGCTGAGTAAACCAGTTGCAATCCTTGCAGCGGGACATCAAAGCTCCTTTGAGGGTGCGATGAAAACGTTCAACTATTCCATTGGCAGCGGGGTTGTAGGCCGTTGTCTGATGTAGGGTGATGCCCAGGAGATTCACTAATGACGTCCACATTTGAGAGATGAAATAGGTTCCCCTGTCAGAAGTAATATGCTCAGAGATACCGAATCTTGAAATCCATCCAGAGAGTAAGGCAGATGTACATGAGGCGGACGTTGCAGTTTCCATGTGAATGGCTTCAGGCCAACGAGTGGAGGGGTCGATGACGGTAAACAGGTAACGATGTCCTTGTGATGTGGGTAGGGGGCCTACAACGTCGACGTGAATGTGTGCGAAACGACGCTGAGGTTGAGGAAAGGTGCCCACTCGTGAATCCGTGTGACGATGTACTTTGAAAGTTTGGCAAGAAGTACAGGCGCGGACCCAATCCTTAGCATCCTTAGAAATGCCGTGCTAAATGAACTTTGCCTTCAGCAGCTGTGCAGTAGAACGGCACGAGGGATGTGAAAGGCCGTGAATAAAATCAAACACCTGTCGGCGCATGGGAGCAGGAATCCAAGGTCGCGGTCTACCAGTACTGACGTCACAGAGGAGGGTGGTGTTGGAGTCTTTGAGGGGAAAATCTTCCCAACAAAGGGACGTGCAGGATGTCCTACAAGCTTGATACTCTGGATCCTGTCGTTGGGCTTCAGCCAGGGCGTTGTAATCCAATCCCAGTTGAACGGCAGCCAACGTGTTTCTTGACAGGGCATCGGCAGCGGGATTCATTTTCCCAGGGACGTATTGGAAGGTGCAATTGTATTCAGCCACGGCGGAGAGATGTCGGCGTTGACAGGCGGACCAGGCGTCAGACTGTCGAGTGAAGGCGTGCACCAGAGGCATGTGGTCTGTGCGAATGACGAATGGCGTACCTTCTAAGAAATGGCGAAAGTGACGGACAGCCAAGTGCACAGCCAGAAATTCTCGATCGAAGGTAGAATAACCCGATTCTGTCTTGGACAGTTTTCTGCTGAAGAAGGCCAATGGCGGGGCAAGCCTTTGACCACCTGCTCGAGTACTGCACCAATAGCGACGTCGCTGGCATCGGTGGAGAGAAGGAGAGGGGCGTGTGGGATAGGAAAAGTGAGAGCCGCAGCAGTTGATAGGGCCTTCTTTGCATTGCAGAAGGCTACTTCTTGAAGGGGACCCCACTTCAGGTCCTTTGGCTTGCCCTTGAGGGAGGCGTAGAGGGGAGCAAGAGTGGCGGCAATGGCTGGCAGAAAACGGTGATAATAGTTGATCATGCCCAAGAATTCCTGCAGAGCTTTGACGGTCGAGGGCGTGGGGAAATTCTGAACGGCTGCTACCTTCTCAGGGAGGGGATGGACTCCTTCAGGAGTGATACGGTGCCCTAAGAACGACACTTCATTGGCGCCAAAGGTACACTTGTCGTACCTGACTACAAGGCCGTTTTGTTGCAGGCGGTCGAGCACGATGCGCAGGTGACGGAGGTGTTCCTCTTTTGAGGAGGAGAACACAAGTATGTCGTCCACATAACATACACAGAAAGCGAGGTCTCCTAAGATGCCATCCATGAAACGTTGAAACGTTGCCCCAGCATTACGAAGGCCAAAAAAGGAGTAATTGAAGGTGTATGTACCAAACGGAGTGGTGATGGCGGTCTTGGGGATGTCTTCTGGGTTCATAGGCCCCTTATAATACCCCTTTATGAGGTCGAGCGTAGAGAAAACCTTCGCTTTGTGCAGGTTGGAGGTCACATCGGCAATGTTTGGGAGGGGGTAGTGACCCGGTTCTGTTTGCATGTTCAGGCACCTGTAATCCCCACACGGACGGAGGGAGCCGTCTTTCTTCAGAACGATATGTAAGGGTGACGACCATGGGCTGGAGGCCTTTTGGCAAAGGCCCATTTTCTCCATTTCGGCGAACGTCTGTTTGGCGGCTGCCAATCATTCCGGTGCCAGACGTCTGAATTTTGCGAAGACTGGGGGTCCCGTCGTCTTGAAATGGTGATCAATACCGTGCTTGGCAGGAACCATGGGCGTCTGGCGAAGTTCTGGACGGAAAACTTCTGGGTACGACGTGAGGAGGTGGGCGTAGGCATCCGTGGGTGCGCTGATGTGGAGAGCGAGGTTAGAGGGGGCGGGTTGAAGAGGTGTCGACAAGTACGAGTCTGCGTTGACCAATCGTCGGTGGGCGACATCGACCAGAAGGTGGAAATGAGAGAGGAAATCCGCACCGAGGATTGGCATTGTGACGTCAGCAACGAGAAACTTCCAATTGAATTTACCGTTTCCGAACGATAATATGAGGTTCTCGTAACCGTAGGTGGGTATCGCAGATCCGTTGGCAGCTACCAAGCGGACGTCGGCAGATGTAGACAGACTACGTCGTGCCTTGAAGAGTTTCCTTGGCAAAAGAGAACGACAAGCACCCGTGTCTACCAAAAATCGCACGCCCGTTCCTGCATCCTGTAAAAAGAAAAGATTAGAAACATGGGAGGCCACCGCCACAAGCGATGGCCTACTTACACGTTTTCTGGCCACTGACAATCCTTGGCACATTTCTTCGCGGTTGCCCCGAATCTGAAGTGGTAGTAGCAAAACTATGGCGGATGGGAGGTAGTAAGTGGCTGTAGAAGTCGTTCGTTGGGGCGCGAGCGATTGGTGGGTGGTGGGCGGCTTTGTCGCCGCTCCGGCACGTCACGCGGTAGGCGTGTATGTCCTACGGCATTCATGTATGCTTTGGTTGACGTTGAATAGGCATCCTCGTCGTCAGGGGTGGAGGCGTTGATGGAGGTCTTGAAGTGGCTGTCCATAAGGGCGTCGGCTTTGATCATCAAGGCCTTTATGGGTAAACTATCGACATCAGGTATGGCAACGCGTACAGGTTTGGGTAAACGGCGTATCCAAAGGGCACGAAGTAGGTTCACACCACGAGGTGAGCCGTCTGCGGCAGGTTGAAGGCGAGCGATACTGGTCATTTCCCTGAGGGCAAGCGAAGCTCTTTGGTCCCCCAACGGTTGTTGCGAGAGCTGAAAAAGCTTTGCTATACGGGCGGCTGGCGACGGCGAGTACTGCTGCTGAAGGTATGTTTTGAGGGCGTCATACGCTATTGGGGTGTCTCCTTGTTCACAAAGCCAGTCGGATATTTCTGGGTATTGCCGCGAGAACATAATCCGCTTTGGTGGTTGAGCGAGTCACGCCCCTGATATGAAAGTGGACTTCTGCGCGCTGAAACCAAGCAAACGCCTCTTCACTGGCGAACGGTGAAAGTTTCAACGGGGCGGCCGCAGCGCCAACTACTGTAGTAGAGTCCGTCTCCGTCATAGTACCAACGATGGAGGGGCGAGGGAGGTGGGGGTGGAAGGCAGTGGGAGCGAGTCACTCCGGGGTCACCAATGTGACGGTGCCGAATAAGGGTTGTGAACTCAAAGGCAGGATGCAATCAACTGAGTTATATTGTTATAGAACACTCTCCTTTATATACAAAACCTCAAGGCAACAGGACATAACAAGTTAACAAGACAGACAATGTTACAGAGGAAACAGCAGACATGAATTTTCATGTTTGTTTAGTGCGAGGGAAGAGCGAAGATACAAGCATATATGCAAAAGGAAATATGTACAATTGTGTGACACACGGTTGGTACAATATCTTACTATTTCCATTTAATTTAATTCCATGGATTATTCAGCAGTATATGTTACATATATGAAAAGTGTAAAAATATTATTTTTCACACACGCACATACAGTTATATATATATATATATATATATATATATATATATATATATATATATATATATATATATATATATATATATATATATATATATATACATGTGTGTGTGTTATCTCTATGTTTGCCTGCATATCATCTCCTACAAATTTATAGACCAAAGTTTTCATTACTCATTTATTGCACGAAGTGATTCAAACAATAATCAATCATCATAATTTCATGACAATGAATGCTATGGAGGTCAGATATGTTAACTGCACAGATGCCGTTGAACGAAGTAACAATACATTATATACGTTTACAAATAATGACGTGACATACCAAGTGTTTTTCTCATGTACATACCGGAATTAAAACGGAAGTGAATATGGAAAAAACATAACATTTGGTTTGTAGAGCAACCTACTGGCCGCGGTTACAAATACCTTTATAGAAAAGAAAAGCCATAAAGCTCGCTATGTGCCTTTCACTTGGGAAATATGTGGGTGAAAAAAAAAATTCAAATCACAAAGCAGTTATAATTTCCATGTAGAATAGAAGTTACTTTTAGAGGAAATAAATAAACGATGAGGCACATTAACTTTCTTTCATTTATATGGATTTAAGGAGCAAACAAAAGACACAAAATACTTCATACTCAGAGAACACTAAAGTTAAATTTTACAAAGGTTTGAGATGTTTTATGGTGGGGGCTGTCATCCACTCTTGATATCCCCCAAAATATCAAAAAAACTTTGTGGAATTAATCAACCATGTGCTATAAACATCACTAATAGTGATCTTACAACCCTAGCTGATGCTTAGAAGTATGCCATGAAATGCCATCATCTCATCGGTAGTCACATCATTCCACCCGTGTCAAATATAATACTGCTGAAAAGGACATCACAGATCAAGTTTCTTCTTTGCATAAAAATTTGTGTCATTTGCAATAAACCGAAACAATTCAAGTGAGAAAAAAAAAAAAAACGAAAACAGATGAAAAAAATCAATGGCTGAACGCATTGCATCATTGTGACAGCCTTATAATTTTCGTCTTTAGAAGCATGGTAATCATTTTCATCACCATCTTGCTCTAACAGACAATCTGGATCATAAAGACTTTCTTCAAACTCGGAGGGTATATTGAAGTCCTCGTCACCCCTAACGTGGTGCTCAATATCGGACGACTTCCTCTCTGTGTCGCTGTCGCCTGTTATTCTCGAACATTTCTTCATCTTCACTATTGATGAACGAATATCCATCTGATGAAAGTGTGTTTAAATATGATAATATTTCATCATTTCTACGTAAATCCTTCGGTAAAGGCATGATGATTAGAAAATAGCGGGTATTGAATCTAGGGTAAATATGTTTAGGAGAATGGCCGCTACCATGAGCGTAGCCTGGGATGAGGTCGGTGAACGAAGTCAGATCACAGATTAGACCTTAGACAAAAGGTGCAAAAAAATTAGGTTTACCTAATTAGTCATATTGGGATGAAAATGGGCGTAATTCTATATGAAAATATAGCATGTTCGATCAATGAATTCACAAAAAAACGGTGGTTAGATGCACAAAAGGAATAACTTTAACTAAATGGAGCAGTAGGTCACTGCCAGTGACTAATTTTACTGAAAGCATGGTATATATGCCCATGGGATTGTTGGACTCCTGTTTTGCACTGGGACCACTAGACATCCCCCAGGATTGTAAAGAGTTAATCCCTCTCTCTTTAGGTATTTTGCACCTTAATATATATATATATATATATATATATATATATATATATATATATATATATATATATATATATATATATATATATATATATATAAATGAATCATGTATGAGCTAGTAATCAGTTTCCAACTAAATTGGATGACTTAATAAAAAGAAGCAATGCCTCTCCAAATCACCAAAAAAAAAAGGACAATGATTCATGATAGCAGGCACCACCATTTTTGTCTGCCATTTTTAATGCCCTAGAAGCTACACAAATTGATTCTCTCTACGATTATTGTCTTCTTGAGAAATCAAGCCACCAATAGGTATGCTACCCGCTTCTGTTGTCACCAAAACGGATGATCAAATCTGGGATATGTGCGTAACTCATTGCTAGTTAAGGCAGCTTTTAATTGGTTAAATGCCATTTCTTTTTTTACTTCCTAATTTATTACATTTTGTTTCTTTAAAGCATCTAAAGGTCTCGTTATTTTTCATAGCCTCCTATGAACTTATATTGAAACCTCGCAAGGCCAAAGAACCCTTTTACTACCTAAAGGGTATGCATCCTGGGGAAATTTTTGATAGCTTTTACTTTACTGGTGCAGGGTTGGATACCTTGTGGGGTTTTTACGTAACCTATAAATTTTACTTTACAGAAAAATGTGCGCTTTATTAAGTTTATTCACTTACAATTACTGCAGATTGCTTCTAAAACTTTATTATTTTATACCATTTTTCTTGTAAATATGATATCGTCTGGATAAACAAGAACATTATGGAAAATGAAGGGAGATAACACGGCCATTATCACTCTAAAAATAGAATGACTGGGAAAATTTTTAACCATAAAAGGAAGAAAAATATACTAAAATTGATGGTCGTTGGCTATAAATGCCGTCTAACATTTACTGTCTTTCTTATTGGGTATTTAATAACATCCATATACACGTTAATGTTGTTGCAAATAAGGTCGGCTGACCTACGAAAAAAAGTTCAAATGATCAATTTTTCTTTTTAAATTGATTGTTATGAAATGCCTACTAACCCATACCTTTACAAGAAATTCTTCGATCGAGAACAATGGAAATTCATTGTCCTCAGAGACTGCATTCAGCTTTTTATGATCAACACAATCTTACTGGGCCATCTTTTTTCCTAACTGCAATGATTAGAGAAGCCCAGATGGATTTCCTCTCCTTGATAATTCCTTGTTCTCTTGATTTACGATTTTCCCTTAATATCTCTCCTTGAAAATTATTGAGTACTATAAAAGGCCTTGAACTGATCGGCTTCATGTGGTTGGTTTCGATTCTAAAGGGATATTTGTCAATCCTCACAGGTGGCTATTCGCTAATTGCAATTGCATTAGAATAACTATTAACAATGTTACAAACTACAGCTTAATACTCTGCCAGACATTATTTGTGGGCTTGCATAATCAAGTTCTGAGTACATCCCTCTTTGTGGACTGGAGTCGGGAATCCTGAAATCCTATCATCGGTAATTTCACAACCTCCAACTCACATATAGAACTCCTACCTAAAACAAGTCTTTTATTTGCATAGTTAATTATCGTAATAAAAGCTTTGTTCCCTTTTATTTCTAGCAAGCCCTCTGAGATTACATATGCCTATTTTCTATGTAGTTTAACGTCCATCTTGGTTCCCTCCATGAGAGGTCAAGACAAGTTCTCTGTTATACACGTAAGAAATGTATGGCCACTATCTGCCATCTTTTCTGGTAATACCATTACCTTACCCTTTTACCTTCCACACGTGTCTCTCCACTCTCACATATGTACTTAGCTTTTCACAACCTTTTATCAGCAGAATGTACCCTCCTGCCATAACTTTGGGTATTTATAATAGTCAGGACCTAATATATAAATTTGATACTGGAATAACTGAGAAGGGTAAGATAAAGAAATTTTCTCCAAATTTCACAGATCCCACCTGGAAGTTGATCGTCATTGTATGTCTTACCTGTATCTTGCATCCTCTGGGCGTGTCAAGGGTGATGGGTGTTGTTGGCTATAGATAGCTCAAGGAACTTCTTTGTTCAAAAAACCAGATGCTGGATCCTGTGTTAATCAAGGCTTGGATCGACTTATTTGGCTGATATATGCTGATTTGCCATATTGGATCCTGAGTGGACCTGCATGGGCTAAAAACCTCGCTTGCAGCGCTGCCGCGCCCTGCTGCTGACTCTAGTTCCCAAGGGATGAGGTTGTGGGTACCGAGAGATGTGCCGCTACCTACAAAACTGTTGGCGCATGCTCCATCATACTGGGTGCTTGGACGACTGCTGCTGCTGTCATATGGGAGAGGGGGCCATCGGTCTCCCTACTCTCCCCCTTACTCTACCTCGTAATCCTCGGACACAGGGCGAGAGGTGGCGTACTATAGTCCGCCCATTCTCTGCACATTTCATCAGGCAATTCCGAGATATATGACAGTATGCTTAACAGGCATAACAGCATGGAGATCACTGGGTTGGACACTTCTCT
>NC_090726.1:83272380-83294880 GCF_036898095.1 Palaemon carinicauda | reverse complement strand
TTGTTAATTTCGCACCATTCTTCATTAACTGTCTGCTCTTCAGCTCCTAAAGATTCTAGGATTGCAAATTGACTCCTACATCCAATTGCAAAGGTTTATCTGTGACCATCCTCCAGAAGCTTAGTTGTATTAAGGCTAGGTATTCTATCTACATTTCTGTATGGTGCTTTCGGTTTTAATTTCAGTGAGGCGATGAGAAGCTGGTGTTCAGTACTAATATCTGCACCTCTATAGCCTCTTACATTTATCAGAGTCCTCCTTCTTTCGTTATTAATATATATGTGATCTATTTGATATTTGTAATTGTCACATCTTGAAGTCCATGTGTATTTGTGGATGTCCCTGTGCTGGAAAA
Source organism: Palaemon carinicauda (assembly GCF_036898095.1). Taxonomy (NCBI): domain Eukaryota; kingdom Metazoa; phylum Arthropoda; class Malacostraca; order Decapoda; family Palaemonidae; genus Palaemon; species Palaemon carinicauda. Next base: position 83,294,525 of record NC_090726.1, on the reverse strand, counting down.
AAGTGCATTTAATAACAAGATTTTTTTGTCGAGCAAACACTTATAAACTGTGCTCCCTTTTCATTTACAACTTCGCCAAGACTCTCAACACCCATCACATTCTTTATAATTCCTTCAAACTTTAGCAGCGAGGTCACCATTCACAATTTACACATTTATCTCAAGGAGCTCATCTATTATAATCTGCAGTTCACCAAGGTATTCATCTTTTCTTTCCTCAGGGGAATTTTTTTTTTTTTTTTGTCGCATGTAATACTTTAATACTCGTCTTATACTGCTTTGATTTGAACTTTGCATGTAATGCCTTTTCTGCTGTCGGTGTCAATATCATCCTAACCCCTTCTCTTCCAAATCCATCTGTTCTCTCTGCATAGATATATACTGTATATTGCCTCGGTCTAAGATCTCGTTAACACTCCCCTTACAACGTTTTCCACTTAGGGCTAAGATATCCAAACTATATTTCATAAATTCATTCTCCCCTTGCTGTAAGATCCCAATCTGATTCATGGTTCTAACATTCTAACTACTAATATTAAGATTTCTTTAGTATTTATGAACCGGGATATTTCCTGTGACTTGGGCCATTCTGTAAATTTCTCTTTCCATAGACTGACTAAATCAATAGAGAATTCATTGACTAAATTCATCAAAGGGTAGCCAGTTCCTTGTGATGCGCAGTGCCTCTCTAACTAAGGCAAGTGACCCCTGCCAGTCCATACCTATTCCAGTAAGACCATCCGCCAGGCATCGAGAGTAGAAGCTGAAAAGACATCTTGTCTATCGTTTAAAACCCAATCCATCATCTTACAGCCAGTGACTTCATCCAGATTTAAGGGGGCATTTCTTCCACACGCAAAGTTCTCGTTATTGCACCAGATATCTCCTCTGTTAATACTAGTAAAAGCATGAGCTAACATGGATTTCTAAGATATAACGCCCAGCATGGAACGGTAATATATATCGCCTAGCTAAGGTTTCTATTAGATAGATGCAAACGTTACTCTAGCATGGAAACAATAAACCATACCTTGTTGTATAAGTTGATAAATAACTTAGTTTCTTTACTTTTCAATTGACATCACAATCAATTTACGAAAGACTTGCCAGTAGAAGTTATAACATCATTGCTTGTAGCATGCCAGATAAATAACTCACTGTTATGAGTAGCATTACGTATCAGAGACAACTTCTTCTATTCCATATGTAGTCACCTTACCAATTCCTTATAGGTTTTTTATATATATATACTGCTCCAACTCATAAATAATACAAGTAGCTCATTTTTAATGACTCAAAAAAACATCTCTTTTCGGTTTATAGGTTCATGACAGTAATATAATCTGCATAATCTACTATATTTATGAAGTACTATCAAGAAAAACAAAATATTTGGAGTTAAAATTGGGTTCTTAATTTTTAAGAAAAATTGCAGTATAAATAGGCATCTAGAAATGAGCTTTATTTAGGGAAATAATTAACCAAGATAATAAATAAGCACAGCTTATGCAGACAATCAGTACTAAAATCAATGAAAAATTATCATATGTTTGCAGTAATAAGGTTACTCTAAACACAATTTTCTATGGTTTATTCTTATCATTTATGTATGCTTTAATTTTCACAAAAGTGGCGAAGAAGATTGTTAGATGGTTTTATTATGATGACGGACGCTCAATATCATAATTTAATAAGAAAAAATATTTCAAAGAAAGCATCAGGTCTTAAATGTGCTTAAACGCGGCAAAAAAGATCGAACACATTTTTCTTGACTTTCTCAGGTATTATCTGGACGATGATTGACTAAGTAAACTAATTTTCAAGACTCCGGGAATAAAAAAAAAAAAAAACTTGAATGATCATGGATGTCTCAAAAGAAAAATTAACCATATGGAAAATCATTATTATTTTTTTCTTTCTGTTTTGTATTTTATTGGCATCCCCCTATACAAATTCTTTTAGATAATACTAGGAATGCCCTGATATAATAATTTTGAAGCATTTACACTAACACTTTTGGTGACTTCGCTATGATTTCCGACAGGTCTATACAATGAAAACATAAAGTACCTTTTTTTGTGCTTCGATTTAGAATCAACTTATATTTCCATGGCAAGTTTGGAAGTATTCTATATCGTAATGTTTACATTTGGAAGCCAAATCAATAGAGGTCTACGTTTTGCAAATAGGATAGAAGTCTCCCTTAATTAGGAGGGGTTAACTGAAGCTAATCCAGAGTTACCTCATTTCCATAAAGGCTCTCCAGCATTGTTCTTTGAAGTAATTAAGATCAAAGGACGTGTATCCTATCAGCTATCTTAATCTAACATCCACCCAAAACCCTTAGCTTCAGTTACAGACACTACTTTTCTCTCTCTCTCTCTCTCTCTCTCTCTCTCTCTCTCTCTCTCTCTCTCTCTCTCTCTCTCTCTCTCTCTCTCTCTCTTAACTAGGTGTACATACTCTTATACACACATACACACACACATATATATACATATATATATATATATATATATATATATACATATATATATATATATATATATATATATATATATATATATATATATATATATATATATATATATATATATATATGTGTATATATATATATATATATATATATATATATATATATATATATATCTGTATATATATATATATATATATACATACACATATAAATGTATATATATATATATATATGTGTGTGTGTGTTTGTGTGTGTGTGAATGTGTGTGTGAATGTGTGTGTGTGTGCGTTCAACATCATCATCATCAACCGTATCTAGTCTACTACAGGACAAAGGCCTCTGACAGGTCCTTCCACTCGCGTCTGTTTGTTGATTTTCTATGCTAGTCTCCATCCGGAAATTTTCTTAGCTCATCAATCTATCATCTTTCTTCCCCTTTTTCTTTTACAATCTATAGTGACCTATTCTAATAATGTTCATCGGTTTATTTCATTCCCATTATATGTCCAGCCAATGTCCATTTTTTTTTTTTTACATGATGTTAGAATATCCTCTACTTTAGTATGCTCTTGTGTTGTTAATTACTCTTTCAATAGCTCTTTGGGCAGTAATTAATGAATTAATGTATGTATATTTACCTTATGTATAAGATATTTTTCTTTTTTTCCTTTTTAGACAGGAGATCACTACAGACATAAGTACTTTGTATCCTTACGTCGATTATAAGTTTATATTCATAAACACATTAAATAATAGTAAAATGTTCAGGGTCAAGGACACTCTACCGGAGTTGATGCGGTCTTTTGTTGTATATAGATATGATTTTCCAAAATGTAATTTTTAAAAATATATCTGGTCTGCAAAATGATTGCTAAAAGTCCACAACGATTCCCATAGGGGTGTCAGTTATCTTACTGGCTCCATATTAAATTCAAAATAATTTTCATACATAAGAAATCATTCAAATTCGTTTAAAACCCATAATCAGTACAAGCATTTCGAATTTCTCTCCCAAACATCAAAATGCCTTTCACTCCTTCTATAAGAATCTCTCTACCTCACTTTAACTTCAGCCGCTGAGTTGTACAAACGTACTCTCGGTGTTGCAAAACTCAAAGAAAGAGGCACCCGTTTTTTTTTTTCCCAAAAATAAGCGTCTTTAAGAATATTGTAATGGAAAAGCTAAAGGAGACGTATGGTATTTGTACAAAGGTACCTTATTTTGACTACCCTACTTACTTCGACCCAGAAGATTTTTTAGTTGACGAACTATTTATATGGGAAAGGCGCGTAGAAGTTAAATGTAATGCTGAGTGTCCCTAAACCACAACTGATTACACTTATTAAGTCTCTCCAATAAAGAGAGTATTTATAAAGTTCCTCGGGTATAAAAAGGATTATGGGTACACTGAAAAACACTAGCATGTTTCATAAGTGTTGCAGGTGGGGTCATATAGCCTGGAACTGCCTTAATTAGCATTTAGTGGTAAATCCACCGAGTATAGGGTCTGTGGTGACAAAATAAAGGGAAAGGACAAAAATCGAACCAAAATGCTGTGAGTGCAAGGCTGCTCATAAAGCTAGATCTAAAGTGAGTCTCTGAAGGCCCAGAAGTGTTCATTTAATTAGCACAAATAATAAAGAATCATGAAATAGGATAGTTCCGCTTTCATTCATATCCAGGTTCCAGTGGTTACTGAAAATATTCTAGAAAAAACGTATGGAGCCGCGAAACCGAAATTTGATCAAAAATACATCTTGAGATAATTCTCAAGTTCAATTTAGTGAGTCTCCGAAGGCCCAGAATTGTTCGTTTAATTAGTACAACTAATAAAAAACTTTAAAAAATGATAGTTCCACTTTCATTCATACCCAGGTTCAGGTGATTAGTGAACATTTTCTGGAAAAAACGTATGGAAGAGCAAAACCAAAATTCGGTCAAGAATAAATCTCGAAAGAAGACTCAAGTTCAATATAATGGTTTTATCCTGGAATCTCGTAAAGCTATTGATGAACTTAAATAGGCTGCATTAAATATTTAGAATACCATTAATACTATATATTTGCAAAATAAGAAATTCTTATTTCTAATGAAAGAATAACGCAAAATGTTGAGGTTGCAGAGGAATGTGATAATGATGGTGAAAGACCATTTATATATAAGGCTGGCTTGTCAGCTAATGAACCACATTATGTGAAAAATGTGGTCGGATATTTTGCCAACATTCTTGATTTTATAGCCGATTATATAGATAGTCCAACCAATGAACTGAAAATTAATATTCTTCATTCGGCAACTAAGTTAAGGGAGACTATTTCTCAAAATGGCTCATAAACCATTTTACATGTATTTTGGAATAGAAATAGTTTAAGAAAATGAATTACATATTTTCATGCATATACTCAGCCTACAAATGTTGATGTAATAGCTTTGCAGGAAGTATGTAGGAACGCTTGCTGCGTGAAAGTTAACGGTTACAATCATTTTAATTACCTGCTGATGAATCCACGAATTACTGAGGTTTACCAATAAATAGGAAATACTAGCCCAATATCATACTACTCTGTTAGTAAAGTCAATGGTAGTGACTGTTTAGCTAATCAAGTAACGCCTAAAGATGAAGAAATATATATTGTTAATGTTTATGTGCATGCAGATTGAAGATCTACAGCTGTCATTTATTCCAAGGATTTTTTATTACTCTGTGATTTGAATGCTACATATATTAATCTTGGTATTTGCTACAGAAATCATAATGGAATTATTTAAAATACATTTCTAGATTCTGTTGAAAATGAGTCTGTAATTGGTAATAGTGAAGTAACACATGTTAGAGTACAGATAAATTTCTCTGTTGTAACCAATTTATTAAGTGATAATTTTGCTCTGAGAATTAGTGTTTATTCAGGAAAGATTCCATTTATCAACAATAAAAAGCAATATATATTACATGATAGGCAGAAAAATTATTTTAGGGAAAAAGTAAGTTACTCATACAAAGAATTAAAACTGTTAGGAATTGAGGGTTGAAATGTTTCCTTTAAAGTTCACCTAGCAGTAATGGAATCTATACTCTACAAACTACAGAAGAAAAAATAATTCTGCCAGTATTCCAAACCCGGTATTATAACGGAACTACACGGGGAAAACTTTACTAATAAAGAAGTGGTCTTATACATAGAGAACTCCCGTTCTCTTCGAATAGGACCTTTATTTTCGTCGTAACCAAATAAGTAATAAGACTTACCGTAATATATCCAGCGGTAACGGGAGCCACCCAGTTGGAACCAGAGGTTCAGGGTGGGGAAAATTTGCTGACAAATCGATGAACAATGGTAAATCTAACCTTTTCCTATCTATACATTACTCTCAGGCATTCATAATAAATCCACGAAAAATTTCACAAAATATGGGGATCCTCTTCCCTTGAAATATTTATTTCACCCTTTTGTTTAAATTTTACAAGTCAGACGTATCAGATCCTGTTAGTGAGCTTTTGCATAGCTTGTTGCACAATAATGACTCTACACTTCCAGCGCACAAGCCATCCTTTCACTTTCTTTCTACTAATGGAATTACTACTGTTCGTTCATTTGTAAGTAGCTCCTTCTCATTCCTTCCCCTAATATTTGTCGAAGTTTACCATATTTTGGCATGTATGTATGCTTGAGTGTGATGTAGGCAGTTCAGTGACACACCAATTTTTTTTTAGGGCAACTCCTCAGTTCCTTTGTAGTTGTGTTACGCAATGGGTGTGCATTATGGAGCCCAATGTAACAAAGTGTAAGGGCTTCCATTATGGCTATAGCCAAGTTTCACAGTGATTATCACGGTGCTCCTGGTGTCGGGAAGGTGTTTTGAAAGCTGATTGGGTTATCCTCTAGAGCAGTGGTTCTCAAACTATGGGTCGCGACCCAAAGTTGGGTCGCGAGATCAATTTTGATGGGTCGCAGGGACACAGGAACATTATCATGCTTTCAGTGTTTCAGTGTATTTAGTTTTGTGGATGAAAAACAGTGCCATGAATTCTATTAATTTAGCTTTGTGAATTAAAAGCAGTGCCATAGATTCTATTAATTTAGTTTTGTGAATTAAAAGCAGTGCCATAGATTCTATTAATTTAGTTTTGTGAATTAAAAGAAGTGCCATGGATTCTATTAATATAGTTTTGGGAACGAAAAGCAGTGCCATGAATCCTGTTCGTTTAGTTTTGTGAAAAGGAAAAGCAGTGCCATAAATCCCACTAGTTTAGTTTTGTGAATGAAAAGCTGTACACATTATTTTTTTTCCAAAATAAAGTGTATATATCATTGCATGTTTTCTTTCTCTTCACTTTACTCTGGGTCGCGAAGGAATGAAATGTTTCAAATAGGGTCGCTCATGAAAAAGTTTGAGAACCTCTGCTCTAGAGTTAAAGTATGCCAATTGCAATTATGAGTTAGCTATTAGGAGAGACTAGCACATTTTCTACTGTAACTCGACTGTAAAGATTGCTCAGTCACAAAAAAAAGGAGGCACGTAGGAATTACTTGTGATTTACTTTATCATAATGAAAGTACCTGTGACCTGAGAACTACTACGTTAGGTTAGGTGGGTTTTTTTAGTTTCTGAGGCCTTTTACAAACTCGAAAGTGTTAGATAATCACGTATTGTCCTATTTTTGCACACCCAAAATACCAGGTTCCCACCTGTGTCTTTCAGGAGCGGGGTTAGGAAAACCCATCATGATAGAAAGGCTTATTTATAGTGAAAATAAAGGTTAAAGTTATTGAGAGTACTATATTTACTATAGGAAACGCAGTTTTTTTTTCAATTAAAAAGGATGTGCCTTGTTTTTCTATGATTTTACACAAAAACCTTCATATCACAACAATAAAATAGAGATAAGCTGGAACAAGTTGCTATAAAAATGCCATAGGGAATGGTATAAATGCCATATTTATATACAAAAAAGAGAAATGATGTTTACTGTGGGTGAGCATGCTAGAGAAAAGAGACTAAATGTTAGTATTTAGTATTGTTTTTTTTTTATGGGACATCTCCTTTTTCAAAATCTTTGTGTAAAATTGTGGGATGTTGTCAATAAGGTAAGAGGATATAAGAGAAAATCTAATGGGCATCATAATGCTAGATCTGGAAAAAGCAGAGGCATTAGCCGTCAAATGGTTGAATGCATGGAGCTTAGATTAACTTCTTCGTAATATACAGGGAAGCCTTAGGGAGATGCAGAAACAAGCACATAGACTGGTTTCTATGCAGAACTTAATGGATGAGATCTGTATTCCTTTCACCAGGGATGGAATGTTAAATGCTGATAAGAAAGTGAAGTCAACAGGTCAAGGTAAGGAGGGGATAACATAGGATATTATAAACTGTCTCATAACAATAGAGGAGAAGTGCACTTTTACCTTTATTCAATCCATCGTACAGTAATGTGGGCTTACCTTTTAAATGTACAATTGCCCTCATGATAATCATACCTCAAGGAAATAATGATTATAGACCTATCCTTGAATTTTTGCTTATCAAAAACTATGGAGCGTATGGTTCTAAATAGACTGTTGTATAAAAGTTAATGTACTCCTGTCTCCGAATCTCTGTCGGTTTTTAAGGAGCAAGAGTACCTGCAATTCCATATTAAAATGTCTTAGTACTACCGGTGTAAATTGCAGATTGTTTCTAGATTGAAATGGAGCCTTTGATAAAAGCTAATAAAGACGTGATATTAGAGTGCCCAGTTAAAGGGTGTATAAAATGCATGCTACTGACGTGAATTTCACAGAATTTGAGTATTAGTAGGGGTACTGTTATGTTTCCGGGATATGAAACGACTGAAACAAATTTTGAACTTGGTACTCTACAGGGGAGTGTGCTTAGCTCCATACTTCTTTATATAATAATGGAAGAAATTGCAAGTTATGAATTTCAGGGAAATTCACAAGTAATCATTAATGGAGATGATATTGTCATACAATGTAAATCAGAAGAGATTTTGAGTATCGGGTTAGCAGAAATATTAGATTTTTGTAATAGAAATAGTCTTTCAATAATGTTTAGTTAAAAACTTCAAGCAAGAGGAATGTGTAGGTAATTATAAATAAGCAATAGACACTGTTAAGGATGACTAGGAGACGAGAGGCAATATAAATGATAATTGCTTATATTTAAAAGATGCCATTGTAGTAACTGCAACAGCTATTGCTTTGTGAAATACCACTTATGGAAGTAGACGTAAATAATCAGATTGGTGGACTGAAGAAATACAGTTTGCAGTCAAAGATAAGATGAAAATATTTAGAAAATGGATGAAGACACGCCACGATGAAGACAGAGACAACTATAATACATCAAACCGAAGTTGAAAGGGTAAAGCAAATTGCTAAACAAGAATCATTTGGGCAAATAGGAAATGATCTGAAAAATTATTTTGTGGGCGAAAAGAAGCTCATACACGATCTGGCAAAAAATATATGGGAGTCACAACCTCAATCGAATGCAATTACAGATGAGAATAGAGAAAACTTACTCACAGGGCCAAGGGACATTTAGCTTATATGGTGGAATAATTTTGAAAATCTCCTTAACCCACCTGGCCTAGATGCTGAAGAATTTGAAATTAACTGCCAAGTGAATGACAGTGAGGAGTTTGATTTATCAATAATTGAAGTAAACAATGCTGTGAAAAAAGATGAAAAATGGCAAAGCTTTGGGAGAAGTTGGCATACCTGCTGAATTGTTAAGAGTTTGGTACAGGCAGGAATTTTTTGGTTCCTTGAACTTTGTGCTGTTTCCTAGTCTGGAGTGAGAAATCCAGATGACTGGAGTCTCGATATTATATGTCCTATATACAAAAAAAGTTGACAAGACAAACTGCTCAAATTATTAAAGTATATTCTTGATGCCACATGCCCTAATAATTTATGAAATAAATTTTTTTGACGGCCCTGTGTGATTAGGTAAAAAATGAAGTGTATTTATTTTTGCTTAACCGTTCGGTAACCTTCTGTGAGCCCAAATTATGTATGAGTAACAATTACGTATATGTTAGTGTAAATTTTATTTATTTTCTCTATTGTAAACATGTCAACATTTTTGCATTAAGCGTCAAAATGAAAAATTTTTATAAATTATTTTCTGGTGAAACATGTGATTGTGTATATTTTTTATTTTTGTTTTATTTTGGAGGTTTCGTTTTGTCTTAGTCTAAGGTCTAGGTCAGATTTGAATTTCAAGTGATTTATTTTTGGTGTTAATTCTTTAATTATTATTTCCATAAAATGTATATATTTTTGTTAGGTGTGTATCATTTTTAAAACCTAAAATTATTTTAGCACTTGCTGGTATCCCCTGACTAAGAACTAAAATAAGAAATTGATATACGAATAGTTCCTGTTAAAAGTAAAGTAATCAACCAGTTTGGTTTTGAGTGCAACAAAACGAGACCTTTGGATATTCAGAGTTCATTTGTATTATCATCTGGGAGTTTCATATCATTCTCAGAGCTCGGAGATTTTCTCTTGTGTATCAGATTATGTAATATATAGAAATCTAATTTTGGAGCTTGAGAATATATATATTATATATATATATATATATATATATATATATATATATATATATATATATATATATATATATATATATATATACACAGACACACACACACACACATATATATATATATATATATATATATATATATATATATATATATATATATATATATATATATATATATATATATATATATATATATATATATATATATATATATATCTGGGGGGAGAGTGACTGCTCCCCGCACTCTAGTTTTGGGGTGTTTGAATGTGCGTGGATGTAGTACGATAGAGAGTAAAAGATGTGAGATTGGAAGTATGTTTAGAAGTAGAAGGATGGATGTATTGGTCTTTTGTGAGACAAAGATGAAAGGAAAGGGTGAAGTGATGTTTGGTGAAATGTCTGGTAGAGTGTCTGGGATTGAAAGGGGAAGAGCGAGAGAGGGTGTGGCTTTATTGCTGAGTGAATGGATGACAGGTAAAGTAGTGGAATGGAAGGAGATATCATCTAGGTTAATGTGGGTAAGGGTTAGGTTGGGTAGGGAATGTTGGGTGTTTGTCAGTGCGTATGGGCCAGGTAGTGAGAAAAGTGAAGAAGAGCGGAATGAGTTCTGGAGTGAATTAACTAGGTGTGTAGAAGGACTGGGTAGAAGGAATTATGTAGTTGTTATGGGAGACTTAAATGCTAGAGTGGGCGCTTGAGAGGTAGAAGGTGTCATTGGGAAGTATGGCGTACCAGGTGAAAATGAGAGTGGTGAGAGACTGGTAGATATGTGTGTTGAACAAGAGATGGTAATAAGTGCTAGCTTCTTTAAAAAGAAAGATAAAAATAAGTATACATGGGTGAGAGTGGCAAATGGAAGAGTAGTAGAAAGGGCATTAATGGATTATGTGTTGATAACTAAAAGAATGTTTGGAAGATTGAAAGACGTGCACGTGTTTAGGGGTATGGCAAACGGCATGTCTGATCATTTTTTAGTGGAAGGAAAATTAGTTGTAGCAAAAGAGCGGGGGAATAGAGTAGGTGGATGTAAAAGGGAGCTAGTGAGGGTTGAAGAGCTAATAAAACCGGGGGTAAAAAGTAAATATCAAGAAAGGTTGAAAATGGCATATGACGAGGTGAGAGTAAGAGAAACTGGTAATTTAGAGGAGGAGTGGAAGTTAGCAAAAGAAAATTTTGTTGGGATTGCAAGTGATGTATGTGGCAAGAAGGTTGTTGGAGGCAGCATGAGGAAGGGCAGTGAATGGTGGAATGAAGGAGTGAAGGTAAAAGTGGAAGAGAAAAAGAGGGCCTTTGAAGAATGGCTGCAGAGTAATAGTATAGAGAAGTATGAAAAATATAGAGAGCAAACGGTGGAAGTAAAGCGCAAGGTACGTGAGGCAAAGAGGGTAGCTGACCTGAGGTGGGGTTAGGGACTGGGTCAGTCATATGAAGGGAATAAGAAGAAGTTTAGGAAAGAAGTGAAGAGAGCAAGGAAGGCCGGCGCAAGAATTGAAGAGACAGTGAAAGATGGAAATGGAAGGTTGTTAAAAGGAGAGGAGGCAAGGAAAAGGTGGGCGGAATATTTTGAAAGTTTGCTGAATGTTGAGGATGATAGGGAGGCAGATATAATTGCTGTTCCAGGTGTTGAGGTACCAGTGATGGGAGATGAGAATGAGAGAGAGATTACAATAGAGGAAGTGAGGAAAGCACTAGATGAAACGAGAATAGGAAAAGCATCTGGTATGGATGGTGTGAAAGCTGAGATGTTGAAGGAAGGGGGTGTGACTGTACTTGAATGGTTGGTGAGATTGTTTAATGTGTGTTTTGTGTTGTCAATGGTACCAGTAGATTGGGTCTGTGCATGTATTGTACCACTATATAAGGGTAAGGGAGATGTGCATGAGTGTTGTAATTCAAGAGGTATTAGTTTGTTGAGTGTAGTTGGAAAAGTGTATGGTAGAGTACTGATTAATAGGATTAAGGATAAAACAGAGAATGCAATCTTGGAAGTACAGGGTGGTTTTAGAAGAGGTAGGGGTTGTATGAATCAGATTTTTACAGTTAGGCAGATATGCGAGAAATATTTAGCAAAAGGTAAGGAGGTGTATGTTGCGTTTATGGATCTGGAGAAAGCATATGATAGAGTTGATAGGGAAGCAATGTGGAATGTGATGAGGTTATATGGAGTTGGTGGAAGGTTGTTGCAAGCAGTGAAAAGTTTCTACAAAGGTAGTAAAGCATGTGTTAGAATAGGAAATGAAGTGAGCGATTGGTTTCCGGTGAGAGTGGGGCTGAGACAGGGATGTGTGATGTCGCCTTGGTTGTTTAACTTGTATGTTGATGGAGTGGTGAGAGAGGTGAATGCTCGAGTGCTTGGACGAGGTATAAAACTGGTAGGCGAGAATGATCATGAATGAGAGGTAAATCAGTTGTTGTTTGCGGATGATACTGTACTGGTAGCAGACACAGAAGAGAAGCTTGACCGACTAGTGACAGAATTTGGAAGGGTGTGTGAGAGAAGGAAGTTGAGAGTTAATGTGGGTAAGAGTAAGGTTATGAGATGTACGAGAAGGGAAGGTGGTACAAGGTTGAATGTCATGTTGAATGGAGAGTTACTTGAGGAGGTGGATCAGTTTAAGTACTTGGGGTCTGTTGTTGCAGCAAATGGTGGAGTGGAAGCAAATGTACGTCAGAGAGTGAAAGAAGGTTGCAAAGTGTTGGGGGCAGTTAAGGGAGTAGTAAAAAATAGAGGGTTGGGCATGAGTGTAAAGAGAGTTCTATATGAGAAAGTGATTGTACCAACTGTGATGTATGGATCGGAGTTGTGGGGAATGAAAGTGATGGAGAGACAGAAATTGAATGTGTTTGAGATGAAGTGTCTGAGGAGTATGGCTGGTGTATCTCGAGTAGATAGGGTTAGGAACGAAGTGGTGAGGGTGAGAACGGGTGTAAGGTATGAGTTAGCGGCTAGAGTGGATATGAATGTGTTGAGGTGTTTTGGCCATGTTGAGAGAATGGAAAATGGCTGTCTGCTAAAGAAGGTGATGAATGCAAGAGTTGATGGGAGAAGCACAAGAGGAAGGCCAAGGTTTGGGTGGATGGATGGTGTAAAGAAAGCTCTGGGTGATAGGAGGATAGATGTGAGAGAGGCAAGAGAGCGTGCTAGAAATAGGAATGAATGGCGAGCGATTGTGACGCAGTTCCGGTAGGCCCTGCTGCTTCCTCCGATGCCTTAGATGATCGCGGAGGTAGCAGCAGTAGGGGACTCAGCAGTATGAAGCTTCATCTGTGGTGGAAATGTAGGAGGTTGGGCTGTGGCACCCTAGCAGTACCAGCTGAACTCGGCTGACTCCCCGGTTAGGCTGGAGGAACGTAGAGAGTAGAGGTCCCCTTTTTTGTTTTGTTTCTTGTTGTTGTCGGCTACCCCCCAAAAATTGGTGGAAGTGCCTTTGGTATATGTATGTATGTATGTATATATATATGTATATATATGTATATATATACATACATATGTATATAAATATATATATCTATATATATATATATATATATATATATATATATATATATATATATATATATATATATATATACAGGCACACACACACATATATATATATATAAATATATATATATATATATATATATATATATATATATATATATATATATATGTATATATACATACATATATATATATATATATATATATATATATAAATATATATATATATATATATATATATATATATATATATATTTATATATATATATATATATATATATATATATATATATATATATATATATATATATATTATCATTATATATATATATACATACATATATATATGTATATATAAATATATATATATATATATATATATATATATATATATATATATGTGTGTGTGTGTGTGTGTGTATATAAGTATATATATATATATATATATATATATATATATATATATATATATATATATATATATCAGGGACGTGCAGAGAACTTTTTCAGGGCAGATGCTCAAGTGAAAAAAGGGCAAACATATAAAAATGAACTAGGCTGAATATGTATTTGCTCAATATTCTTTCAAATTTATCTAAGCTAGCCATTCAAGACAGAGATGAATATGACTGATATCATAGGTACCAGTGGGCTAATGTATTTTTTCATGAACATAAAATCTCCAGTACTGACTACCAATAGATCTAGGAAATTCAACAAATGAAAAATTATATATAATACTTTTACATAAATGACTGCAAGAAAATCAATCAGTATTATCATTTCATATTTATAAGAGAACCCTTCTGTGTGCCATTTCTTTGAATATGCTGATAACCTCACTGTTGTTGATTGTGATATCCTTTTCAACTGCTAGCAACAAATTTGATAACTGCTCCTCACTGGACAGGCTGCGTATCTCTGTCTTCACCAGCTTGAGTTTGGATAAGGTCCTTTCCACTGTTGCACTTGTGATGGGTAGAGTGGCATAAATTGTTAAGAGTTCAAGCATAAGTGGCAATATCTCCTGACATTGTTTTCTTCACCAGGTTGAGCATTGTAGCTGCAGTGTTCTGTGACAGGCAAGGAAATGAGGAATAGAAGATCTTTAATTCCAACCGTAGCTTGTCTACTTCTTTTAACTCATAAACCTGGCATATTTTTTGCAATGACTCGAATGCCTCTTCATGCACAGGTTCTTTCCAGTTATCTTGGACTGTCATACAATGAAAGTCATTTAGGATACCCCATGTTGTGTTGTCTCCACCTTTAAATCTTCTTTGTAGCTCATGTGATATAGTATCTAAAAACACATGAAATACTCTCACACGGTAGTACTCATCCAAGGATTGATATTGATGTTCCTCAGTAACAGATGTAGCACTATATTTGTATATTTCAGGCATTTTTCTTCTTCTGCCTTGTCAAGGAATCCCAGAGAGGAGGTCGATGGTTATGGATTCAGGTCTCTCTTTAACATTTGTAAAAATTTCCTGAAACTTCTCATCATTTCTTAAATCTCTCAAACTTTGTAGGACTCCATCCACAGTTCTGTAGGAGGCGCCGAAATCAGTCTTTTTGTTGTAGGGCATTAGAGGCATAAGCATTTTCTTGAAAAACTGGGATGGAAATCTCAAGACAAACAAGAAATTAAAAGTTAATTCTGTGCAGCAATATTGAGGCATCCCCTGCTGATGCATCAGGAGGAAGTTTTTGCTCTATCTCTTCAAAAAATTGCTTCAGAGCTGGAATGACCTTCCTCGTGATACTAAGAGCTGACTCTCTGCAAGCCCATCTTATGTCTGACAGCTTCTTAAGTTCAGGTGGGCGGTCTTCTGGGTACATTGCTTTCTGGATCTCTGTGAAAGCAGCATGCCGTTTTGAAGAGTTAGCAATAAAAACCTACAGTTTCTCCACCAAACTGATAAAAGTTACAAACTGAGTACTTAATTTTGCACTTTCCACTAATACTAGATTTAGGCTGTGTGCATGGCAGTGTACATAGAGTGCCTTTGGGTTCTGTCTTCTTAGTCTGGACTGTAATCCATTGTATATTCCTTTCAAATTGGCTGCCCCATCATATCCTTGTCCACGCATATCATCTATGTTTCGGTTATTTTTATTAAGCATAGAGATCACTTCTTTCTCAAGTGCTTCACCAGTTGTTGATTGCACATTGAATACTTGCATGAAACGTTCTTTTAATTTGAAGTCATGTACATATCTCACAACAAAAGAGACCTGTTCTGTATGTGATACATCTGATGTTTCACCCGTGATGATGGAAAAGATCTTGCTCTTGTGAATTTCTACTAATATCACTCTTCTAACTGAAATAGCCAAAGCCTTGATCAGATTATTCTGAGTCCTATTTGAAAGCAATGACACTTGGGGTCTTTTCAGTATTTCTTGTTTTTCTTTAACTATATCATGGTGCGATTTAACTACACTGTCATAATTGCTAAACTTTTCTACATTTCCTCGATTTTCATTGATAGAACTTTCTTGGTCGCCCCTAAATGGAAAACCTTATCTTGCCAAGTATAGAGTGATGGGGATCAACCTACATAAAATTTCTCTGTTTCTCTGCTTCTCTTTGTCTCTAACAGCTTGTACATCCCGATTGGCTGTTTCTAAAGCAATATCTAATGCTTGACTTTGGAACTCTTTCCATCGAACCATACCAATCATGATATTTTGAACTAGCATGCTCCTTTATTTTCTCTAAAGCTGTCCTCCAACGGCATATGCCCTTTGATTTCCAAGCTACTCTGCCCATGTACTTTTCCTCACTCAAAAACAGACGACAGCTGAAGCAGAACAGGGCATCTTTCCGAGGTGAATACTCCAACCAAGAGTTCCTTTCATACCATTTCTTCTGAAACGAGCGTCCCTCTACATTCTTGGGATATGAAATTACTAGTTGACATAGGCCATGATTATTGCAGAGTCTAATGAAAGACTCATCAATACATATCTTATAATTAACAACAAGGGCAGGGTCATTTGAATACTGTAATTCAGGTAGCATGGAAAATGGCTCTTCAACTTCGGGCACTTCTGCTCTTGCTTTACTCTGGGGCTCCTGTGGAGCAACTTGTTGCTCTAGGTTATCTAAACTATCCAATTCATTTGGCTCGTCGTCTGCTTCCATATCTTCAGCTTCTGATACTTCACTCAGCTGAGCTTGCCTTGGCCCCAGTGTTACCAGACAATGAGATATATAGTCAGCTGGTCTTGGGTGACCCAGAGTTGCCAAGATATCATACTGATTTCTACAAGCTCCTGTTCATTATTATTATTATTATTATTATTATTATTATCATTATTATTATTATTATTATTATTATTATTATTATTATAAAAAAAAAATAATAATAATAATTATATTGTTATTGTTATTATTATTATCATTATTATTATCTTCTTTGTAGCTCTTGTGATATAGTATCTAAAAACACATGAAATACTCTCACACGGTAGTACTCATCCAAGGATTGTTATTGATGTTCCTCAGTAACAGATGTAGCACTATTATTATTAGCCCCCTGTGGCCGCGGGGGCATATAAAAATTAGAATAGCGCCAACGTTATCCCTGCGTGTCGTAAGAGGCGACTACAAGGGACGGTACGAGGGGGCTGGGAACCCCCACTCCTGTATCTACATCCTGTGAGACAGCAACAAAGAGATGGAGCTGGGGGGGAGAGTGACTGCTCCCCGCACTCTAGTTTTTTGGGTGTTTGAATGTGCGTGGATGTAGTACGATTGAGAGAGAGGTGAAATTGGAAGTGTGTTTAGGAATAGAAGGATGGATGTATTGGCCTTGTGTGAGACAAAGATAAAAGGAAAGAGTGAAGTGATGTTTGGTGAAATGTCTGGTAGAGTGTCTGGGATTGAAAGGGGAAGAACGAGAGAGGTTGTAGCTTTATTGCTGAGTGAATGGATGACTGGTAAAGTAGTAGAATGGAAGGAGATATCATCTAGGTTAATGTGGGTAAGGGTTAGGTTGGGTAGGGAATGTTGGGCGTTTGTCAGTGCGTATGGGCCAGGTAGTGAGAAAAGTGAAGAAGAGCGGAATAAGTTCTGGAATGAATTAACTAGGTGTGTAGAAGGACTGGGTAGAAGGAATTATGTAGTTGTCATGGGTGATTTAAATGCTAGAGTGGGCGCTGGAGAGGTAAAAGGTGTCATTAGGAAGTATGGCGTACCAGGATAAAATGAGAGTGGTGAGAGACTGGTGGATATGTGTGTTGAGCAAGAGATGGTGGTAAGTAATAGCTTTTTCAAAAAGAAAAAAAAATAAGTATACATGGGTAAGAGTGGCAAATGGAAGAGTAGTAGAAAGGGCATTAATGGATTATGTGTTGATAACTAAAAGAATGTTTGGAAGATTGAAAGACGTGCACGTGTTTAGGGGCATGGCTAACGGTATATCTGATCATTTTTTGGTGGAAGGAAAATTAGTTGTAGCAAAAGAGTGGGGGAATAGAGTAGGTGAATGTAAAAGGGAGCTAGTGAGAGTTGAAGAGCTAATAAAACCGGGGGTAAAAAGTAAATATCAGGAAAGGTTGAAAATGACATATGACGAAGTGGAAGAAAGAGAAATTGGCAATTTAGAGGAGTGGAAGTTAGTAAAAGAAAATTTTGTTGGGATTGCAAGTGATGTGTGTGGCAAGAAGGTTGTTGGAGGCAGCATGAGGAAGGGCAGTGAATGGTGGAATGAAGGAGTGAAGGTAAAAGTGAAAGAGAAAAAAGGGCTTTTGAAGAATGGCTGCAGAGTAATAATGTAGAGAAGTATGAAAAAATATAAAGAGAAAAATGTGGAAGTAAAGCGCAAGGTACGTGAGGCAAAGAGGGCAGCTGACCTGAGGTGGGGTCAGGGATTGGGTCATTCATATGAAGAGAATAAGAAGAAGTTTTGAAAAGAAGTGAAGAGAGTAAGAAAGGCTGGCTCCAGAAATGAAGAGACAGTGAAAGATGGAAATAGGAGGTTGTTAAAAGGAGAGGAGGCAAGGAAAAGATGGGCGGAATATTTTGAAAGTTTACTGAATGTTGAGGATAATAGGGAGGCAGATATAATTGCTGTTGCAGGTGTTGAGGTGCCAGTGATGGGAGATGAAAATGAGAGAGAGATTACAATATATGAAGTGAGGAGAGCACTAGATGAAACGAGAATAGGAAAAGCATCTGGTATGGATGGTGTGAGAGCTGAGATGTTGAAGGAAGGGGGTGTGACTGTACTTGAATGGTTGGTGAAATTGTTTAATATGTGTTTTGTGTTGTCAATGGTACCAGTAGATTGGGTTTGTGTATGTATTGTACCACTACATAAGGGTAAGGGAGATGTGCATGAGTGTTGTAATTCAAGAGGTATTAGTTTGTTGAGTGTAGTTGGAAAAGTGTAAGGTAGAGTAATGATTAATAGGATCAAGGATTAAACAGAAAATGCTATCTTAGAAATACAGGGTGGTTTTAGAAGAGGTAGGGGTTGTGTGAATCAGATTTTTACAGTAAGGCAGATATGCGAGAAATATTTAGCAAAAGGTAAGGAGATGTATGTTGCGTTTATGGATCTGGAGAAAGCGTATGATAGAGTTGATAGGGAAGCAATGTGGAATGTGATGAGGTTATATGGAGTTAATGGAAAGTTGTTGCAAGCAGTGAAAAGTTGTTGCAAGCAGAGAAAAGTTTCTACAAAGGTAGTAAAGCATGTGTTAGGATAGGAAATGAAGTGAGTGATTAGTTCCTGGTGAGAGTGGGGCTGAGACAGGGATGTGTGATGTCACCGTGGTTGTTTAACTTGTATGTTGATGGAGTGGTGAGAGACGTGAATCCTCGAGTGCTTGGACGAGGATTAAAACTGGTAGACGAGAATGACCATGAATGGGAGGTAAATCAGTTGTTGTTTGCGGATGATACTGTACTGGTTGCAGACACAGATGAGAAGCTCGGCCGATTAGTGACAGAATTTGGAAGACTGTGTGAGAGAAGGAAGTTGAGAGTTAATATGGGTAAGAGTAAGGTTATGAGATGTACGAGAAGGGAAGGTGGTGCAAGGTTGAATGTCATATTGAATGGAGAGTTACTTGATGAAGTGGATCAGTTTAAGTACTTGGGGTCTGTTGTTGCAGCAAATGGTGGAGTGGAAGCAGATGTACGTCATAGAGTGAATGAAGGTTGCAAAGTGTTGGGGGCAGTTAAAGGAGTAGTAAAAAATAGAGGGTTGGGCATGAATGTAAAAAGAGTTCTATATGAGAAAGTGATTGTACCAACTGTGATGTATGGGTCGGAGTTGTGGGGAATGAAAGTGACGGAGAGACAGAAATTGAATGTGTTTGAGATGAAGTGTCTAAGGAGTATGGCTGGTGTATCTCGAGTAGATAGAGTTAGGAACGAAGTGGTGAGAGTGAGAACGGGTGTAAGAAATGAGTTAGCAGCTAGAGTGGATATGAATGTGTTGAGGTGGTATGGCCATGTCTAGAGAATATAAAATGGCTGTCTGCTAAAGAAGGTGATGAATGGAAGAGTTGATGGGAGAAGTACAAGAGGAAGGCCAAGGTTTGGGTGGATGGATGGAGTGAAGAAAGCTCTGGGTGATAGGAGGATAGATGTGAGAGAGGCAAGAGAGCGTGCTAGAAATAGGAATGAATGGCGAGCGATTGTGACGCAGTTCCGGTAGGCCCAGCTGCTGCCTCCGATGCCTTAGATGACTGCGGAGGTAGCAGCAGTAGGGGATTCAGCATTATGAAGCTTCATCTGTGGTGGATAATGTGGGAGGGTGGGCTGTGGCACCCTAGCAGTACCAGCTGAACTCGGTTGAGTCCCTTGTTAGGCTGGAGGAACGTAGAGATTAGAGGTCCCATTTTTTGTTTTGTTTCTTTGGTTGATGTCGGCTACCCCCCAAAATTGGTGGAAGTGCCTTGGTATATGTATGTATGTAGGTATTTATGTATTATTATTATTATTATTATTATTATTATTATTATTATTATTATTGACGCAGATAGGCGGCATAGGCAGCTCTCAACAAGGCACTATTAATACAGTAGCAAAAGGGGTAGGTGCTTGGGCACCCCTAGCAACCCCCTTCTGCACGTCCTTGAATATATATATATATATATATATATATATATATATATATATATATATATATATATATATATATATATATATATATATATACATATATATATATATATATATATATATATATATATATATATATATATACATATATATATATATATATATATATATATATATATATATATATGTATATATATATATATATATATATATATATATATATATATATATATATATATATATATATATATATATATATATATATATATATATATACTGTATATATCAACATCCTGTTCTACACATACTGACGATAGGGGCCTCGGTTACATTTCGCCAGTTGTCTCTATTCTGAACATTTAATTCAATACTTCTCGATTCATTATCTCCTACTTCGTGCTTCATAGTCCTCAGCCATGTAGGTCAGGGCGTTCTGACAATTCTAGTTTCTTGTGACTCCCATCTTAACGTTTGGTTGGTTAATCTCTCTTGGCGAGTTTGAAGAGCATGCCCAAACGATCATCAAGATCTCATCCACATACGGCATTCGAATAATTTCTCTTATAGTTTCCTTTCTAATCCTGTCTTGTTATTCAACTCCCGATATCCTTCTGAGGTTTCAGTTCTTAAATCCACTAAAGCTATTGAAGATTGTTTCATTGTTATACAATAACTTATATTCGTAGAGTAACACCGATCTTACTGAGGTGATATATAGTCGGATTTTAAATTCAGTTTCAGGTGATTTGATTTCCAAATTTTACTTAACCTAGCCTTTGTCTATTTGCTTTTTACCATATCTCACTAAGCTCTTCATTCTAAAGACCATAAATTGGAAATCATAGTTCCTAAATACTTACAAGATTCTACCTCATTAATCCTTTTTCCTTCCAATGATATTTCATCTTCCAATGCAGACTCCGTTCTCTTCATCGCTGTCTTTTTTTTATTTATCTTCGGAAAAACCTTGTGTGACATTTCATGAATGCTGGTAAGAAAGCAGTGCAATTTCTCTGGTGTTCTTCTAACGAGGACAGCATCATCAGCATACTCTAAGTCTGCAAAATTCCTATCACCAATCCAGGCCAATCATTCTCCAACCTCTCCGACTGTTCTCTGCACTACAAAATGCATGAGGAGAATAAACAACATTCTTATGGACTATTCCGTTTTTCACTGGAGATTTCTTTGATAAGACTCCATTAATATTAAGTTTACACTTGTTATGCTCATAAAAAACTTAACCAAATTCACATATTTAAGAGGAATTCCATAATATCACGAGACTCTACACAAAATTTGCCTATAAACACTATCAAAGAATTTTTCAGTCCACAAATGCCATCCAAAGTGGATTTCTATATTGTAAGCATAACTATACATATTTCTTGAAATGAAAACCTGGTTAATGCAACTTTTACCCATTTCTAAATCCTTCCTGTTCATGTCTAAGCTTTTCGTCAATCCTTCTCTCCAGTTTCTTTGGAATAAAAATACGATATATTTTCATAACAACTGACGTAAATGTTATGCCGCT
>NC_090726.1:83239880-83262380 GCF_036898095.1 Palaemon carinicauda | reverse complement strand
AACGTGTAAGTAGGCCATCGCTTATGGTGGTGGCCTCCCATGTTTCTAATCTTTTCTTTTTACAGGATGCAGGAACGGGCGTGCGATTTTTGGTAGACACGGGTGCTTGTCGTTATCTTTTGCCAAGGAAACTCTTCAAGGCACAACGTAGTCTGTCTACATCTGCCGACGTCCGCTTGGTAGCTGCCAACGGATCTGCGATACCCACCTACGGTTACGAGAACCTCACATTATCGTTCGGAAACGGTAAATTCAATTGGAAGTTTTTCGTTGCTGACGTCACAATGCCAATCCTCTGTGCGGATTTCCTCTCTCATTTCCACCTTCTGGTCGATGTCGCCCACCGACGATTGGTCAACGCAGACTCGTACTTGTCGACACCTCTTCAACCCGCCCCCTCTAACCTCGCTCTCCACATCAGCGCACCCACGGATGCCTACGCCCACCTCCTCACGTCGTACCCGGAAGTTTTCCGTCCAGAACTTTGCCAAACGCCCACGGTTCCTGCCAAGCACGGTATTTATCACTATATCAAGACGACGGGACCCCCAGTCTTCGCAAAATTCAGACGTCTAGCACCGGAACGATTGGCAGCCGCCAAACAGACGTTCGCCGAAATGGAGAAAATGGGCCTTTGCCAAAAGGCCTCCAGCCCATGGTCGTCACCCTTACACATCGTTCTGAAGAAAGACGGCTCGCTACGTCCGTGCGGGGATTACAGGCGCCTGAACATGCAAACAGTACCGGATCACTACCCCCTCCCAAACATTGCCGATGTAACTTCCTACCTGCACAAAGCGAAGGTTTTCTCTATGCTCGACCTCCTGAAGGTGTATTATGAGGTGCCTATGAACCCAGAAGACATCCCCAAGACCGCCATCACCACTCCGTTTGGCACATACACCTTCAATTACTCCTGTTTTGGCCTTCGTAATGCTGGGGCAACGTTTCAACGTCTCATGGATGGCATCTTAGGGGACCTCCCTTTCTGTGTATGTTATGTGGACGACATACTTGTGTTCTCCTCCTCAAAAGAGGAACACCTCCGTCACCTGCGCATCGTGCTCGACCGCCTGCAACAAAACGGCCTTGTAGTCCGGTACGACAAGTGTACCTTTGGCGCCAATGAAGTGTCGTTCTTAGGGCACCGTATCACTCCTGAAGGAGTCCATCCCCTCCCTGAGAAGGTAGCAGCCGTTCAGAATTTCCCCGCGCCCTCGACCGTCAAAGCTCTGCAGGAATTCTTGGGCATGATCAACTATTATCACCGTTTTCTGCCAGCCATTGCCGCCACTCTTGCTCCCCTCTACGCCTCCCTCAAGGGCAAGCCAAAGGACCTGAAGTGGGGTCCCCTTCAAGAAGCAGCCTTCTGCAATGCAAAGAAGGCCCTATCAACTGCTGCGGCTCTCACTTTTCCTATCCCACACGCCCCTCTCCTTCTCTCCACCGATGCCAGCGACGTCGCTATTGGTGCAGTACTCGAGCAGGTGGTCAAAGGCTCGCCCCGCCCATTGGCCTTCTTCAGCAGAAAACTGTCCAAGGCAGAATCGGGTTATTCTACCTTCGATCGAGAATTGTTGGCGGTGCACTTGGCTGTCCGTCACTTTCGCCATTTCTTAGAAGGTATGCCCTTCGTCATTCGTACATACCACATGCCTCTGGTGCACGCCTTCACTCGACAGTCTGACGCCTGGTCCGCCCGTCAACGCCGACATCTCTCCGCCGTGGCTGAATACAATTGCACCCTCCAATACGTCCCTGGGAAAATGAATCCCGTTGCCGATGCCCTGTCAAGAAACACGTTGGCTGCCGTTCAACTGGGATTGGATTACAACGCCCTGGCTGAAGCCCAACGACAGGATCCAGAGTATCAAGCTTGTAGGACATCCTGCACGGCCCTCCGTTGGGAGGATTTTCCCCTCGAAGACTCCAACAACACCCTCCTCTGTGACGTTAGTACTGGTAGACCGCAACCTTGGATTCCTGCTCCCATGCGCCGACAGGTGTTTGATTTCATCCACGGCCTTTCACATCCCTCGTGCCGTTCTACTGCACAGCTGCTGAAGGCAAAGTTCATTTGGCACGGCATTTCTAAGGATGCTAAGGATTGCGTCCGTGCGTGTACTTCTTGCCAAACTTCCAAAGTACATCGACACTCGGATTCAGGAGTGGGCACCTTTCCTCAACCTCAGCGTCGTTTCGCACACATTCATGTCGACGTTGTAGGCCCCCTAACCACATCATAAGGACATCGTTACCTGTTTACCGTCATCGACCGCTCCACTCGTTGGCCTGAAGCCATTCCCATGGAAACTGCAACGTCCGCCTCATGTACATCTGCCTTACTCTCTGGATGGATTTCAAGATTCGGTATCCCTGAGCATATTACTTCTGACAGGGGAACAACTTTCACCTCTCAATTATGGACGTCATTAGCGAATCTCCTGGGCATCACCCTACATCAGACAACGGCCTACAACCCCGCTGCCAATGGAATGGTTGAACGTTTTCATCGCACCCTCAAAGCAGCTTTGATGTCCCGCTGCAAGGATTGCAACTGGTTTACTCAGCTTCCCTGGGTCCTCCTTGGACTAAGGACCACTCCTAAAGACGCCCTCGACGTCTCGCCAGCCGAATTGGTGTATGGCGACCCGTTGGTCGTCCCTGCCGAATTTTTTCCTTTTACGACCTCCTCCGACGATCTCCAGCGCATACGTCACGTCGTGGGAAAATTTACTCCGTGCCGCCAGACTTACAAGCCCCCAGCAAAGCATCACATACCAACGGACTTGCACTCTGCAACTCACGTCTTCCTGCGCAACGACACCAGCAAGCCACCACTAACGCCCCCTTACACGGGCTCTTTCCTTGTGATCCGGCGCAGTCCGAAAGCATTCCTCCCAAACATTCGGGGCAAAGAAGACTGGGTCTCCATTGATCGTCTAAAACCTGCTTATCTTCTGCCAGATGACCCGCCTACAGTTCGCCTCTCTAGATCAGGGCGCCCTATTTAACATGTACAGTATGTCATTTTTAGGGGGGGGGGAGCCATGTACCAACCGTGTGTCACACAATTGTACATAATTATTTTGTATATATTATGCTTGTATCTGCGCTCTTCCCTCGCACTAAAAAGAACCTGAATGATCATGTCTCCGTTTTGCTCTGTAACATTGTCTGTCTCTCGAACAGGTCATGTCCTGTTGCCTTGAGGTTTTGTATATAAAGAAGAGTGTTCCTTAATAAATAACTCAGTCGTTTCCAATCGGCCTTTGAGTTCACAACTCCTCTCTCGGCCCGTCACAGCACCATAAAGGAGGTCTACCATTCAAATCTCCCCTAAAAGAAAAGGTTGAGGGAGTTGTTGGATAATATTTGCTAAATCATCATACAGAATTTTTTCATTTGGAGGCAAGTGAAGAGAGCAAATTGTGTATTTTCTCCTTATATCTATTTTTACAACCACTCCTGCAGAGGTGCACAAATAGACAAGGATGTTTGGTGGATGTCTCGACGAACATATAAGAGACTTCCGCCATGGCTCCCTGCTTGTTGATCATATGATGTAACTATTACATTCGTGAGGAGAAGGAGTATTACTATCTAGCTTCTCTCCTGTAGACATACAATTATGGGGGAATGCTCATAAATAAGAAGCTTAAAGTCTTCATATCTGGCACTTAAACCCTGACAATTCCATTGCAAAATGGAAGCAAAAGTATGATCTATATTCCGGAAGACATGTTATATGAGTTCTTCCATTGGCAGTTTTTATTTAAAACTGTTTCTTCTAGGCTTTTTGAGATAGGGTCTTGATAAACTAGGTTTTACATTTGCCTTTTTCATGTTCTTTTGACGTAATTGTTGAGGGAACGGTGGACCTCAATTTGAATTTTGATTTATTTAAGTAGTTCTCTTGCTGATCTGAAATATTAAAAAAAAAAAAAGCAACCTATCGATTTGATGTCATAACATTGGTGTTTGTAATCGAAGGGGGTGATAGAGAAGGAGATCTCTCTCATTTTTATTAAAGACGTGATGATTTAACAGGTTTCGGCATCTTCCCAAACAATAAATACACCTGATAATTAAGTTTTATGTGAAACCGCCAACAAATCAGGGCAGAATAAAGCCTGAAAAATGTTAGTATTATCTTTTGTAATGGGGGACAAAGGTTGTAATAAAGCCGAGCAAGGCTAAAGAAGGGGATATTCTTTCCCTATCCTACAGCATTTTTTTAGATTATTGTTTCTTTCTCATCTGGGAAATACTGGCAGTAACAGATGGCTTGGATGTCTCCTGAGGCGTTTTTCCTCCCAATTTCAATGACTTAGCATAGCTTTTGTATTTATTCAATAGCATTGGCATTCCCTACACTCATATGTTCGATAATGGATTTATTAAGGTCAGCCTATTCTAACTTATATTTCTAGCAGCTCCTCTCAGTAGATTTCAGATTCAAATTACAGTAAAACACCTGGCATAAATTGTACATTTTCTATGGGAAACTTCGGAGAAAATGCTACAAATTTCATATTTTTTGCACATTTTAGAAGGATGCCCATATCTAAAGCAATAAAAAAAAAATTTCCCGCGGTTTCTGCTTATAGGTCGAACTTTAATCAGTTCATTTTCTATGTCAATGCAGAAAAGCACATCAACATCTTGGACTTCATAGACTTTCCAAAAAGTTAAAGAACACATGGTCAGCATCCCTTCTCCCGTAAGCTTATACAAGTCTTTAGTAAAAACTACTCCCCTTCCATAACTAAAGTTTAGATGGGGTTTGACATCTAACTTTATATCATCTCTATCTGTCTTCAAGTTGAATAATATAAAAGATTGTGTGTGATTTGGCATCTATGAGGAAACTGTTCTTTCCAACCTAAGATATATCTATAGGTGCGATAGTGCCTACTTTCTTCTAGAAAAAGAAATTGCATTTTGTAAAATAATTTAACATAACCCCCATTAGACTGAGCAATAAGCCCCATGAGGGGTTTTGACTATTTGGGGAGACATATCACATTCACATTTCTATCAATCCAGTCTGCAGGTTCATATACACCCAAATTCTTTGATACTCCATCACAAAGAGCAGCCTTGATGTTCAAATTACTCATTTTGATATTCATTACATTGCAGTTGCATTAATTTCTTTATTGTGATTATCAAAGAATGTCTAAGATTACCATCTGTCATTTTCAAGCGTCATTCGATTTTTTTGACAAAACCATAACATCGAAAGGCTTTATAAAGCACATCGTAATCAGTTTCTAATGCAATTTGGGTAACCTGTAGGATTCTTTGATTCCCTGTGTCGCCCAAATTACTTAATTTACAGATATTTGAAGAATAGTAATTTTAGTGCCTATACTTAATGAATTTTCTTTAATAGAATTGCCAAAGGTCGTCAAAAGTGCTGGGGGTCAGGTGTGGGGCAGCAGCATATAAAGAGACGGGGATATATTTTTCAAAGTATTCATAGTCAAGGGTGTCAGGGGTTACAAATTAATGTAAATATTTATATCATGAAAAAAAAAAGTGTCACAATCCACCTCGGGAATGGGAAAGTGTTGCACCATGTATACTGAATGTAAATTTTTGTAATTCTTTTAATTCCAAGGTCAAAGTGTGAGGAAGGTTGGAAAAGTACTGGAGGATTTGAGGTGGAGATACCTAGATCTGGACCACCTAGATCGCAGATGTCATGTAGCAACAGGCTACCACCCTCTTCTGGAGGAAGCACCTGATCCCCATAATGACAAGTGCCTTAAACACTCTCCCTGGAAGTAGGGTGAAGGGAGTTTGGCACCAATCATAGTCACATGCCCTTGTCGCCGCTAGGCACCCAGTGCTTCCAAACGACACTCCACTGAATTGTGATCTTAGTATTAACTTTAGTCCAAGGCCTATAATGTGAGATAAGTAACATATGTGCCCTTCCCTCTTGCTTGAATTGTATAGAAATTAAGATTATAATGTTCAGTTAATCAATCATGTTCGAGACTCGAGATAAATTGCTCTTTTACTTATGGAAGAAGGTTAACAGTAACTTTCTTTGTGTACTTTCTCTCCGAGTTTTTCTGTAACTATAAAGTGATAAATTTTTATCTGCAACTTATGTGCATTTTACAGTGAAATATCCAAGTAATTTCAAAGTCAACGAGAGACTTATGGTTCAAGTATTTATATACCTAAAGAGATTCATCCATTCACTTTGAAGAAGATTTCTGTCAATAACTATATACATATTTCCTCTTTACGATATAAAAGTCATCTATTTTCTCTGCTTCTCATCCTTTATTATTTAACTGCCACTAATATCAATGACAAGGTTGGAGGTTATTATTTGGTTTTGTTGTTTGGTTGGTTTACCTGTTTGAAAACATTATGAAAGTATCATACTTTGGAAAGAAAATTTGATTTTCCACTATCAGTACAGTGAGAGTATACTTCCTACCCGTGGGATAGCACCTACCTGTGGGATACCACCAAAACACACCTAGGTGCACAAGTGTCAGCTAAGCGCGTCTGTTGGAGTTGACACCAAGAAATTATGGATTTATCCTCCCCCTATTTGTAGTGAAGGACTTCTAACAAGGTGCTGTGCATCATTCCTTAAGGATTAGTTACCCCCAGATTCCAACGACCCAACCCTTATGAATAGTTTTGGCAAAAAAAAAGGTCAAAACTGTCTTTGGTATATGCTTTATATGCAAATGTCTTCAAACCCTAATCACTTCTCTTATTCATCAAAGCAGGCTTTAATAATGATTAGTGAAATATTCATATCATTTAAGAAAAAAAATGCAAATAAACAAAACATACATCAAGATGAGGTAAATACAAGCAAGACAAAAGAAAGCTTATAAAATTAGAAGTTGGTCGGAATGAAGTTGAGAATAAGAAACAGAATAAAGAGAGAGAAATTAAGATTTAAACTGGAGGCGCAGTTTCTGTGACTTTGAAAACCCTATCACCCATCACAATGCTTCAACAAGGAAACTATAGTCAATGTTAAAGTTGATTGATTATGTCAAGACATTCTCTCATTAAAAAAATAGGCACAGGTGTTGGCGGAGGAAGCTGTACATAGGAAAAATTTGGCAATCACGATAACAGGGTGCCATACACCATTTCAGC
The DNA here is from genome assembly GCF_036898095.1 of Palaemon carinicauda. Classification (NCBI taxonomy): domain Eukaryota; kingdom Metazoa; phylum Arthropoda; class Malacostraca; order Decapoda; family Palaemonidae; genus Palaemon; species Palaemon carinicauda. Next base: position 83,255,234 of record NC_090726.1, on the reverse strand, counting down.
TGCCGAGACATCTAAGCCGTTTGTAGAACTTGTCCTTAGTACCAGGAGGACCCTAGAAAACTGAGTAAATCAAGTGGAACATTGGAACATTAAAGTTACTTTGATGGTGCGATGAAAACTTTCAACCATTCCATTGGATGCGGAGTCGGAAGTGATTATTTGATGTAAGTTGATGACCAAGATATTTGCTAATGATGTCCACAATGGAGAGGGGAAAGTTATGCCCCTGTCAGAAGTTCTATTCTCAGGGATACGAAGTGTCACTATCCACCATTAGATCAAAGGGAATGTACTTGAGGCAAACGTTGCAGTTTGCACTGGTATGGCTTCAGGCCAACAAGTGGAGCGGCCATTGACTTTGAACAGCTAACAATGTCCTTGTGATGCGGGATGGGGACTTACTATGTTCAAGTGAATGAGGGCAAATCATCGCTGAAATTGATTAAAGGTGCCCACTCAATTTACTTTTGAATCTTGTCATGAAGTACAGGTGGGGCCACAATCTTTAGTATCCTTAGTAATGTCGTACCAAGTGACCTCTGTCTACAGTAGCTGTGCAGTATATTACAGCGAGGAATGTGCAAAGTCATTGATGAAATCAAACACCTGTTGGCGCATGTAGTCAGGTATCCATAGTCACAACTTACCTTTACAAACGTTTAACAAAGAGGAGGGTGGTGTTGGAGTGTTCGAGGGGGACTTATACCCAAATGGAGGGATGTGCAAGATATCATACATTCTAGATATTCTGAATCTTTTTGTATGACTTCAGCCTAGGCAGTATAATCCAATCCCAGGAGAAAGGCAGACAAGGTGTTTCTTGACAGGCCATCGGTAACAGGATTCATTTTCCCAGGGACGTGTTGAAGGGTCCAGACATATTCAGCTACATGGGAGAGGTGTCGGCATTAACTGGTGGACCAGGCATCAGATTGCTAAGTGAAGGCCTACACCAGAGATATGTCATCCATGCTAATGATCAAGGGGATACCGTTTATGAAGTAACGAAAGTGAAGGACAGTCATATGCATCGGCAGCTATTTGCGGTCGAAAGTAGCTTAGCCAGATTCTGCCTTGGGCAGCAGAATACCAACTGCTCAAGTACTGCACTAATAATAACGTTGCTAGGATTGGTGGAGATGAAGAGAGGAGCATGTGGCACAGAAAAATAGTAAGTGCACTAGCAGTTGATAGGGCATTCTTTGTGTTGCAAAAGTCCGCTTTTGAATTCACCTTGAGGGAAACATAGAGGATGGCAAGAATAGTGGCAATGTCTGACAGGAATCAATCATTATAGCTGAACAGCTCAAACCTTTTCGCAGAGTTTTGACGGTCGAAGGCATTGGGAAGTTAGTAATTGCTTCTACTTTCTCAGAGAGGTAGTAGGATGCCTTCAGGAGTGATGAAGTGCCCTACAAACAATACTTTATTGGCAGCAAATGTACACTTGTCATACAGGACTACAAGATTGTTTTGTTCTATGTAGTTGAAAACGATGCGTAGGTGACAGAAGTGTTCCTCTTTGAAGGGAAAGAAAATAAGTATACCATCAATGTAACATATGCAGGTGAGGAGGTCCCCTAAAATGCCATCCATGAGGTATTGAAAAAGGACCCTAGCATTACGAAGGCAAAAACAGTAGTAATTGAAAGTGTAAGTACCAAATGGGTTGATGATGAAAGTCAAGTGGATTTCTTCTCGGTTCATGGGCACCTGATAATACCCTTTCAAAAGGTCGACCGTGGAGAAAACCTTCGTTTTGCCAGTATAATGTAAAGTTAGCGATAGTGATCTGGTTCTGTTTGCATCTCCAGACACCTATAATTCCTATAGGGCACAGGGAGCTATCTTTCTCCAGGACATTATATAGGAGCAACAACCATGGGTCTCAATCATATTGGCAGAGGACCATTTATTTCATTTCCACTAACGTTTGTATGGTCCTGATAAAATTCAAGAACTTCCTGAAGAATTAGTATTTGAGCAAATTGGTTATTATTATAAAAACATTTTGAGTAAAAGAACTTTAAACATTAAAACAATTATTACTTGGATCTGTGTGATTGGTGTTTTCCTAAAATCATCATCCAGGTGAAATTCATTATTAGTGATGAAAAGGTTATCAGATTCAAGGCCCCTTCCTCTTTTTTTCTTCAACAATGTCATTTGAGAAACTAAGTTTTATGGTGATCTATGGAATCCTGGATTGGTGAATTTATATCCAGCACTAACGTCTCCATAATCTCAATAGCAGATATAATGAAAGAATGTTTGCTGAGTCTTATGACTTCTTCTGGTAGTCAACTGAGAAATGGATTTCAGCAAAGCCATGGCCGAGTATTTAAAACAGCTTTGGGACTCAAATACCGAGAACTTACCTAAATATCGGAAAGAGAGGATGCCCTGGTCATGCTTGTGTTAATTGCTCCACATTTTTTATGGGTGGGCCTATCCCCTAGAGATTTTGCATACACCAGTGGACTGAATCTCAGGCTATATCTAATAATGTTACGCAGCAAACACTGGAGTAAAACTGATACAACAAAATCTCTACCACTCCCAACAGTCAAAGATGACAATGTAATCAGGCACTCTAAGCCTTCCCATGAAAGTCTGGAAGTCACTGCCAACCAAAAAGATGAATATAATAATAATAATAATAATAATAATAATAATAATAATAATAATAATAATAATAATAATATTAGTGAGTAAAACATCCCACCAGGCATTGCAATGGGTGCTCTTTTTAAGGGAAGCTGGGCGGTGTTATCCTTGCATTTAATTTGGTTGACCTAACTGACGTTAACCATTGAATCTGCATCGGGCTATTGACTGTAAATTGAAACAGACACTGCTGTGATTAATTAAGAGCTATTCAGTAATTCGAAATCTAATACCAGCAAATAATATATGTCAGCTGTCAAAGCGCATGACTCAAAGTAAAATTGTGCACCTAATCAACTGTTTTCTGTATCATTCACAATGATATAACTTGCGATTGAAGTTAACTGGTCTGGGCAGTCCTGGACCTGAAAGCATGAGGTTGTTGCTTAATGTCCTCAAATTTTTGGTTGATCGCCTAAACAAAGGACCAAAGGGGTGAATTGAGAGGACTTCTGGCCCCTTTGTTCATCGGCAACATCATCAAAGTGAAATGCCATGACAAAACCATGAACTAAACATTTTTGTTGTTATCTCTGCTGCCCCAACGATGGTCAGGTGATAGCATTTTGCCAGCAAAGATAATCCTCTTAAACCACTGGATTTTTTATCTGGAATGTAGCTATAACACTCCCAATCATATTGTCTTATGGGTGGTCCCTTGGCCACGAACTGATGAGCACTATTACCCTAGTTGAATCCCAGTCATGGCTATTTCCTTTTTCCTCCTCCAATTGTTTTTTCTCTGCTGATAAGCTATATCTGTAAGTTGTCCTACTATCGGATTGCTGCCACATACCACTGGCTTTATGTAGGTCCATATATCCCACCCAAAGCACATCCTGTTGAAGGGGAATCCTCCCAAAAGCCCCTCTCAAGAGATTTCCCTGAAGTGCAGGACAATAGGTGGCTAGATTCAAGTTTCATCTTCCTTAAGCAACACTTAGTTAATAAACAAACCAGAAAAACAACAAGGGCTATTTAAACCTAGGAGCCCATGTTCTGGGAATCAACAGCGGGAAAGTAACAAAGGGTTGGGATGCTCCACAAGTCAAGTTAGTTTTATTTGGAGTGGTGGACATCCAGTTGAGAGTGGTAGGGTATGATCTTCATTTTGTGTCCATCACAGATTGGCCTATAAATTTTGGTGTTCTGATATTCATTACATTGCAGTTGCATTAATTTCTTTATTGTGATTATCAAAGAATGTCTAAGATTCCCATCTGTCATTTTCAAGCGTCATTCAAATTTTTTTGACGAAACCATAACATCGAAAGGCTTTATATTGCACATCGTAATCAGTTTCTAATGCAATTTGGATAACCTGTAGGATTCTTTGATTCCCTGTGTTGCCCAAATTATTTAATTTACAAATATTTGAAGAATGATAATTTTAGTGCCTAGGTCATTAATGAATTTTCTTTAACAGAATTGCCAAAGGTTGTCAACAATATTGGAGGTCAGGTGTGAGGCAGCAGCATATAAGGAGACGGGGATATATTTTTCAAAGTGTTCATAGTCAAGGGTGTCAGGGGTTACAAATTAATGTAAACATTTATATCATGAAAAAAAAAATGTCACAATCCACCTCGGGCATGGGAAAGAGTTACACCATGTATACTGAATGTAAATTTTTGTAATTCTTTTAATTCCAAGGTTAAAGTGTGAAGAAGATTGGAAAAGTACTGGAGGATTTGAGGTGGAGATACCTAGATCTGGACCACCTAGATCGCAGATGTCATGTAGTAACAGGCTACCACCCCTCTTCTGGAGGAAGCACCTGTTCCTCATAATGACAAGTGCCTTAAACTTAAACACTCTCCCTGGAAGTAGGGTAAAGGGATTTTGGCACCAATCATAGTCACATGCCCTTGTCGCCGCTAGGCGCCCAGTGCGCCCAAACGACACTCCACTGAATTGTGATCTTAGTATTAACTTTAGTCCAAGGCTTATAATGTGAGATAAGTAACATATGTGCCCCTCCCTCTTGCTTGAATTGTATATAAATTAAGATTATAATGTTCAGTTAATCAATCATATTTGAGACTTGAGATAAGTTGCTCTTTTACTTATGGAAGAAGGTTAACAGTAACTCTCTTTGTGTCCTTTCTCTCCGAGTTTGTCTGTAACTATAAATTGATCAATTTTTATCTACAACTTATGTGCATTTTACAGTGAAATATCCAATTAATTTGAGAGTCAACGAGAGACTTATGGTTCAAGTATTTATGTACCTAAAGAGATTCATCCATTCACTTTGAAGAAGATTCCGTCAATAACTATTTACAATAATTCCTCTCTACGATTTGAAAGTCATCTATTTTCCCTGCTTCTCATCATTTATTATTTAACTACTACTAATATCAATGACAAGGTTGGAGGTTATTATTTGGCTTTGTTGTTTGGATGGTTTACCTGTTTGAGAACATTATGAAAGTATCATACTTTGGAAAGGAAATTTGATTTTCCACTATTAGTACAGTGAGAGTATACTTCCTAGATGGTCAGATTCATTCCCTACCCGTGGGATAGAACCTACCTGTGGGATACCACCAAAACAGATATAGGCACACAAGTGTCAGCTAAGCCCGTCTGTTGGAGTTGACACAGAGAAATTATGGATTTATCCTCCCCCTATTTGTAGTGATGGACTTCTAACCAGGTGCTGTGCATCATTCCTTAAGGATTAGTTCCCCCCAGATTCCAACGACCCAACCCTTATGAATAGTTTTGGCAAAAAAAAAAAAAAGGTCAAAACTATGTTTGGTATATGCTTTAAATGCAAATGTCTCCAAACCCTAATTGCTTTTCTCATTCATCAAAGCAGGCTTTAATAATGATTGGTGAAATATTCATATTGTTTAAGAAAAAAAATGCAAATATGCAAATAAACAAAACATATATTAAGATAAGGTAAATATGAGCAAGACAAAAGAAAGTTTATAGAATTGGGAGTAGGTCGGAATGATGTTGAGAATAAGAAACAGAATAAAGAAAGAGAAATTAAGATTCAAACCGTAGGCGCAGTTTCCATGAGTTCAAAAACCCAATCACCCATCACAATGCTTTAACAAGGAAACTATAGTCAAGGTTAAAGATGATTGATTACGTCAAGACATTCTCTCATAACAAAATAGGCACTGGAGACTGGCGTAGGAAGCTGTAGATAGGAAAAATTTGGCAGTCACGATAACAGGGAGCCATACACCATTTCAGCTGCCGAGACATCTAAGCCGTCTGTAGAACTTGTCCCTAGTACCAAGAGGACCCAGGAAAACTGAGTAAATCAAGTGGAACATTGGAACATTATAGTTACTTTGATGGTGCGATGAAAACTTTCAACCATTCCATTGGATGCAGGGTTGGAAGTGATTATTTGATGTAAGTTGATGACCAGGAGATTTGCTAATGATGCCCACAATTGAGAGGGAAAAGTTGTGCCCCTGTCAGAAGTTCTATTCTCAGGGATACCTAGTGTCACTATCCACCATTAGATCAAGGTGAATGTACATGAGGCCAACGTTGCAGTTTGCATTGGTATGGCTTCAGGCCAACAAGTGGAGCGGTCATTGACTTTAAACAGCTAACAATTTCCTTGTGATGCGGGATGGAGTCTTACTATGTTCAAGTGAATGAGGGCAAATCATTGCTGAAATTGATTACAGGTGCCCACTCAATGTATTTTTGAATCTTGTCATGAAATACAGGTGGGGCCACAATCTTTAGTATCCTCAGTAATGTCGTACCAAATGAACTCTGTCTACAGTAGCTGTGCAGTATATCACAGCAAGGAATGTGCGAGGTCAGTGATGAAAACAAACACCTGTTGGCGCATGTAGTCAGGTATCCATAGTCACAGCTTACCTGTACAAACGTTTAACAAAGAGGAGGGTTGCGTTGGAGTGTTCGAGGGGGACTTTTACCCAATGGATGGATGTGCATGATGTCATACATTCTAGATATTCTGAATCTTTTTGTTGACTTCTGCCTAGGCAGTGTAATCCAATCCCAGGTGAAAGGCAGACAGGGTGTTTTTTAACAGGCCATCGATAACAGGATTCATTTTCCCAGGGACGCGTTGAAGGGTCTAGTCGTATTCAGCCACATGGGAGAGGTGTTGGCATTAACTGTTGGACCAGGCATCAGATTGCTAAGTGAAGGCCTACACCAGAGATATGTCATCCATGCTAATGATCAAGGGGGTACCGTTTATGAAGTAGTGAAAGTGAAGGACAGTCATATGCATCGGCAGCTATTTGTGGTCGAAAGTAGCTAAGCCAGATTCTGCCTTGGACAATAGAATAGCAACTTCTCGAGTACTGCACTAATACTAACGTTGCTAGGATTGGTGGAGATAAAGAAAAGAGCATTTGGCACAGAAAAGTAGTAAGTGCAATAGCAGTTGACAGGGTATTCTTTGTGTTCCAAAAGTCCGCTTTTGAATTCGCCTTGAGGGAAACATGGAGGATGACAAGAATAGTGGCAATGTCTGGCAGGAACCAGTCATGATAGCGGAACTGCTCAAACCTTTTTGCAGAATTTTGAAGGTTGAGGGCATGTGGAAGTTAGTAACTGCCTCTACTCTCTCAGAGAGGTTGTAGGATGCATTCAGGAGTGATGAAGTGCCCTACAAACAATACTTTATTGGCAGCAAAGCTACACTTGTCATACAGGACTACAAGATTGTTATGTTCTAGGTAGTTGAAAACGATATGTAGGTGACAGAAGTGTTCCTCTTTGGAGGGAAAGAAAATAAGTATACCATCAATGTAACATATGCAGGTGAGGAGTTCCCCTAATATGCCATCCATGAGGTATTGAAAAAGGACCCTAGCATTACGAAGGCAAAAACAGGAGTAATTGAAAGTGTAAGTACCAAAGGGGTTGATGATGAAAGTTCAGTGGATTTCTTCTAGGTTCATGGGCACCTGATAATACCCCTTCAAAAGGTCGACCGTGGAGAAAACCTTCGCTTTGCCAGTATAATGTAAAGTTAGCGAGAGTGATCTGGTTCTGTTTGCATCTCCAGACACCTATAATTCCTATAGGGCACAGGGAGCCATCTTTCTCCAGGTCATTATATAGGGGCAACAACCATGAGCTTCAATCATATTGGCAGAGGACCATTTATTTTATTTCCACTAACATTTGTATGGTCCTGATAAAATTCAAGAACTTCCTGAAGAATTAGTATTTGAGCAAATTGGCTATTATAATAAAAACACTTTGAATAAAAGAAATTTAAACATTAAAACAATTATTACTTGGATCTGTGTGATTGGTGTTTTCCTAAAATTATCATCCAGGTGAAATTCATCATTAGTGATGAGAAAGTTATCAGATTCAAGGGACCTTCCTTTTTTTTCTTCAACAATGTCATTTGAGAAACTAAGTTTTATGGTGACCTATGGAATCCTGGGTTGGTGAATTTATATCCAGCACTAACGTCTCCATAATCTCAATAGCAGATATAATGAAAGAATGTTTGCTGAGTCTTCTGACTTCTTCTGGTAGTCAACTAAGAAATGGATTTCAGCAAAGCCATGGCCGAGTATTTAAAACAGCTTTGGGACTCAAATGCCGAGAACTTACCTAAATATCGGAAAGAAAGGATGCCCTGGTCATGCTTGTGTTAATTGCTCCACATTTTTCATGGGTGGGCCTATCCCCTAGAGATTTTGCATACAACAGTGGACTGAATCTCAGACCGTATCTAATAATGTTACGCAGTAAACACTGGAGTAGAACTGATACAATAAAATCTCTCCCACTCCCAACAGTCAAAGATGACAATGTAATTAGGCACTCTAAGCCTTCCCATGAAAGTCTGGAAGTCACTGACAACCAAAAAAATTAATATAATAATAATAATAATAATAATAATAATAATAATAATAATAATTATAATAATAATAGTAATAATAATGTTAGTAAGTAAAACATCCCACCAGGCATTGCAATGGGTGCTCTTTTCAAGGGAAGCTGGGCTGTGTTATCCTTGCATTTAATTTGGTTGACCTAACTGACGTTAACCGTTGAATCTGCAATGGGCTATTGACTGTAAATTGAAACAGACACTGCTGTGATTAATTAAGAGCTATTCAGTAATTCAAAATCTAATACCAGCAAATAATATATGTCAGCTGTCAAAGCGCATGACTCAAAGTAAAATTGTGCACCTAATCAGCTGATTTCTGTATCTTTCACAATGATATAACTTGCGATTGAAGTTAACTGTTCTGGGCAGTCTTGGACCTGAATGCATGTGGTTGTTGCTTAATGTCCTAAAATTTTTGGTTGATTGCATAAACAAAGGGCCAAAGGGGTGAATTGAGAGGACTGCTGACCCCTTTGTTCATCGGCATAATCATCAAAATGAAATGCCATGACGAAACCATGAGCTGAACTTTTTTGTTGTTATCTCTGCTGCCCCAGCGATGGCCAGGTGATAGCATTTTGCCAGCAAAGATAATCCTCTTAAACCACTGGATTTTGTATCTGGAATGTAGCTATAACACTCCCAATCATATTATCTTATGGGTGGTCCCTCGACCACGGACTGATGAGCACTATTACCCTAGTGGAATCCCAGTCTTGGCTATTTCCTTTTTCCTCCTCCAATTATTTTTTCTCTGCTGATAAGCTATATGTGTAAGTTGTCCCACTATCGGATTGCTGCCACATACCACTGGCTTTATGTAGGTCCAGATATCCCACCCAAAGCACTTCCTGTTGAAGGGGAATCCTCCCAAAAGCCCCTCTCAAGAGATTTCTCTGAAGTGCAGGACAATAGTTGGCTAGATTCAAGTTTCATTTTCCTTAAGCAACACTTAGTTGATAAACGAACAGAAAAACAAGGGCGTTTTAAACCGAGGAGCCACGGTTCTGGGAATTAACAGCGGGAAAGTAACAAAGGGTTGGGATGCTCCACAGGTCAAGTTAGTTTTATTTGGAGTGGTGGACATCCAGTTGAGAGTGGAAGGGTATGATCTTCATTTTGTGTCCATCATAGATTGGCCTATAAATTTGGTTTTATGTGATTGTCCGGTGCCACATGTCACCTTTCATCCAGCTGTCCAAGACCTAAGCGCCCCTTGGGTAGTTGAGGCCTTTTTGAGGCAAAGATTAGGTCTTCTTGTGTGTGACAATGATGTTGCTTCGCTGGACATAGAGGGTTTTGAGTGACTGCAGTGGGAGATGGTGATGGAGTCTTGTTTCCCAATCAGATAAAAAAAAAGAAAAAAAAGAGTCTCTTTTCATGCCTCGACGATGAAACTACCATTAGGGACGAGGAGGATGGTGTTGAAAATGAGGTGGGTTGTTATGGAATGAAACTCAGGAGACAAGTGATCATTCATCCTGGGAAACCTGCTTTTGCCGTTCTCCTTTGATTTAATCCTGGACAGGTAAGCGTGTAGCATATACGCTACCGCCTATGTGCGCAAAACTATTTTTTCACTTCTGCTCCACTTGGGTTCGTCTTCTGAGCGGAAATTTACCCAGCACCAGTTAGTTAGACCAGAGACACAGCCGAAGGAACAACAGCCATTGTCCTCTCTCTCACTGTTGCTTGGAAATTGCCATTTTTGTTTTCCCTGGTAGCGTATACGCTACACGTTTACCTGGTAAGTAACTATGATTGATTTTCACTAGTTTTACAATATTGATTTCACTGTATTTATTTTTATGAAGTGTTTTGATACTTAGAGTGAACGTTGAAAGATGATTTAAGAACACGATGCTAATGGTATATTGGATGTAGGATTACCATCTATAGTTTTATTTCCCCCTTTTCTTTTCTTTCCAGAATTTTTAGTTTCTAGCTTAGGAGGTTCACCTTTCAACTGAAAATGCTCTGAATGTAGACAGGTATGGTTATTATTCATTATTTTCTGTTTTATCTTAATATTTTCTTCGATTCAAGCAATAATTTTCGGATATTATAGATCACATAGACTGGAATAGTGTAAATATGAAAGAGGAAAATTCATTATTGGCTCTAGTTATCTTTTTGAAAATTTTTAAAAAAATATCTAACTTTTTTTTTATTTCAGGATTTTCATATATCATCTTATACATCTATTATTCAAATCTTATGTATACAGTTTTCAGCAGTCTTAATGTGTAATTTATATTAGAAAAAAAATGTTTTTTTTCACATGTAACTTTTTATCGTTACTAATAATTTCCCCCTTTTTCTTTTCTTTCTAGATTTTTTTTTGTTTTCAGCCTAGGAGGTTAATTTTTCACCTGAATATGCCTCAGGGACTCCTAGAAATTACGATTAGGATGTTTTCATCAAGTAGCAAGGACAAAGGCTCCCAGGGTCCTGAGAGTGGTGGTCTCTCAAAATCAACAAAAGTTTTCAGGTCTCAGTTAATGAAAAATCATCAAGTTACTTCCATGTTTTTTATTGAGTATATCCTAGTTGTAGATAGCTGGAATTAAATGTATAAGAACATTCATAAAAAAAAAAATGCATTACCAGAACTACCAAGTGAAGTTGAAACAAGCGGTAGCATATACACTACATGTTCACCTATTACGTTATCGATTTAGGCGTTTACCTGCCCAGGGTTAACCAACAATATCCATAGAATGAAGACTCATCCCCTTCCTCAAATTTACAATTCAACCACGTACCTTGTATCAAGTCTCGTTATGCCTACCCATGCTAAGTAGAAGGCGAAGGTAATTTCAATCAAAAATAGCAATGTTGTGGAAGCCAAACTATTTCTGCACCAGTGCTTTTCTCATACTATAGTGGCTTTAGTGGAAGGTGTGACCACAATTGTCAGCTGGGAGGAAATAGTATAAATCATAGTAGTTTGGCTGATGTTTTTACAGGCATAGTGCTTTTGGCATTCTACTGAAGCGTCATGATCCACCAATTATCTCAATTTCCTAATGACAGGAGTTGAGTGTTGGTGGCTGCTACCAGTGAATGTTTAGCCATCCCAGGAGACAAAGATTAGGTTGCCCAGGAAGCAGACTCTCTTGAACTTCTGGGGACTGACAAAGGCGTTGACCATCACTCTCAAGTGACTTTCCCTTTGGTGTATGCTATGACGGCCCCAACAAAATCTCTCATCATCTGAGCTGAAGGAGTGGTCAGTCTGGCTTATAGTAGACCTAGGAATACAGGTTATTGGTAGCAATGATCTATTCTTAACCGGTCATTCATTGCTCTGTCAGAATTTCATTTATTGACAACCTTTCACATAACACTAGATCCGAGGTGAATACTGACCTAACACCAGTGCTTTGAATGTCTTTCAGAAAGATGGAAAAGGCACTCCTCGATTGAATCTGTGAATGAAACTAATGATGCACACAAATCAATGTAGCAGCTAAATCAAAGTAGAAAGAATAGATGAACTTTATCTTCCATTTCTGACCGTCAAATGGAATGAGGAGGAAATAGGATTAAATACTAGTGCCATCATGTAACAGGGCAACCAAAAAGGCGTCCATCATCAACTATGGCCCTAAGAAGGTCAGAATTGATCAATATCATCTCCTGGCTGTTGTCAGAACACCTAATTACTTAAATTTTTACATCCCTGTGCTGAGCCTATGGCTCTGCTGGAATTGGAAAAAAAATTATTAGCTGTGCAATCAAACTGGCCATAGTTCCGTTGCATACTACCTTGTCACGGGACATGGTCTTGGACACTAAAAATGACATGCAGTTTTATTGATCATTAAATCTCATTTAAGCAAAAACCAGTAAACATATATTTTGCTCAGTTATGACTGAAAACTTTCCCTTCTAATAAAATCACAACCCAAAATATCTCCATTGGCCTTTTCAAATTTCAATAAGACATCTAATCCCTATACGGGAGCTGTCATAGCAAATAACACCCACTAATTGTTTGGTGATAAGTACAGCGTCAACAATCAAGTATTGAGAAGTGAGGACACTATCACCAGAAATACCAGCGATAACTAGGATCTGCGATACCAAGCAATTGCCACTTGCACTGACAAAAACTTAAATGCCTAATCGACCAATTAAGCAGTGGATGTGATGGTGATGCCAAGCATTTGTTTGATGGATATAGGGTACTGGGTCTTTTCGACTATTTGCACCCAACAACATACAAATGCCATAAAGATGCTGAGAAATTGGCACAGAGGTGGTTGATACCGTTCCAACAGAAAATAATTCTCCTAACAACAAATGCTCATGTCAGAAATCGATGCACTTCCCGCAGAAAAGTATCTTCCAACCCCTGACTCAACTCCCAGGTCAACTCTGGCCACCTAAAAATTATCTGCTTACCCACTAAATGCAAATGTCACTGAACAGTGCAACAGTAATTAGTAAGGAACATAGTGAGCCTGACAAAGAGGATAACAGGCTTTGAGACATTGTGAAAACAAGTAACGTGTTAAGCATGTCCACTGAGCAAAATGAGACTGTCAAAGGTCCGATCGGTAACCATTTGTGAAACAAGTAGGTAAGGGATTCATCTTGAAAAGAGGTTGGGTCACTGCCACAATGAACTACAAATTGGCTACTAAGTTGGACTATGTAACGATAGACGAATCACATATCACCCAGGACTTGGCTTCCTCTGGCACTTCTAATGGTAGCCTAGTTGATAATCCTAACATTGATGGCAGTACAATAATGGAGGATGACAGAACAGTGGATATGGCAAGTGACCCAACTGTTAAAGACAATAACAAACTGGCTACACATCTGGCATTCAAAAGGAAGGTAAGCTGCATCTCCTACAAACGTAACGTTAGTGTCACTGATACTGTCATCAGAAGTGGTGTATTATCTTCACCAACACTATTATTGCTTCCCTCGTGTCTGGGTAAGAGTAAACCAAGTCAAAGGTGCTGCTAATAGTATCGGCCAGAATTGATCGGCAAAGGCCAACGTCATATTTCCATAAATAATCTAGTGCTACAAGCAATGAAAAACAGACAGTTGCAATCGATAATATGACGGCCACTATTTATAGGAAGCAGTGAGTGGGCCAATTACCTGTTTTTTGAGTATACAAATACTTTTGTATAAAGATTTTCACCAACATGGCCATTATATCAAAGTGTAATTCCACCACTCAATGTAGTCCTGAAAAAGAGTCACATACTTATTCGAAACACGTATCGGCACCAAATAATATATATATAAACATAAATATTTTTTTTTTTTTGTTATCCTGAAAACTATCCGGAGGACAGTTTATCTTGAGAGAAACTATTTTCGATTTTTGGACACCACTAACACATTATATATTTATTAAAAACATACATTCGCATGTCTAAGTACCGCATTTAGTAGTGGAAAGCCATGGATAACCTGGATGGAAGCTCAGAGCATGCTTCACCAAGGAAAGTATACTAGAATAGAGACACTTCATGATATTGTGGAGAGTGATGCAGTTCCAGATGAATTGGAGTCAAGAACCATCGTTGCTGAAATTACCTCGAAAATTGAAAATCAGATCCAACTTTAAGATCCAAATAATATGGCTGGTTACCAAAGGAGAATTAACTGTTCCTTTTTTATTTCCCATATCTTACTTAAGTTCACCATTCGATATCTCAGATGACGTTGGGTCCTTTTGAATAGTTTTATTACTACTTAATAACCTTTGTATAGTACCCATTCGTACCAGTCTGTTGAAATATTCATACTTTTTATACATTCGCAAATGAGACCATAATATGGATTTCCACAATACATACAAAGCTATTGAATCGTCCGAATTGATAACTAAGTCTCTCTTTCAGAAAATGCCAATAATTCTTTTACATTCAAACACTTTTTGTATGGTAAGTTGAAATTGGTGTTACATAATTTACAGTTCTGCTGTAGGGATTGAAAAAAAATATTTCCAATTTCTAATAAAACTAATAATTTTATATAATTCTTATTTTTGTAAAAAGATAAGGGTTACAGTGGTCTTGGTATTGCTTAAAAATGTAGACTCCTTACGAAGGGAGACTATAGCGAATAAAATAAACCAATTTGGTTATTACTTGCATATGCAAACGTCATCGTTTATTTTGCACACATATTGCACATGAGAGAGAGAGAGAGAGAGAGAGAGAGAGAGAGAGAGAGAGAGAGAGAGAGAGAGAGAGAGAGAGAGTTACTGATTGAAAGACTATGTTGAATATTGGAAATAAGGACCAAGAGAGAGAGAGAGAGAGAGAGAGAGAGAGAGAGAGAGAGAGAGAGAGAGAGAGAGAGAGAGAGAGAGAGAGAGAGAGAGAGTTACTGATTGAAAGATTATGTTGAATATTGGAACTATGGACCAAAGACCGTGAATTTACTGTCGTAGTAAAGGTGTAAAATTTGGTTGCTAAAGTGTTAAAGACGAAAATTATGTCTACAGTTTGATTACAATAAGGAGACTTCAAATTATATATGTTACCACGCTATATTGGTAAGATTTTCTCGTCTTCTGTTCTTGTATAACTAAGGCTACAATTTCCCAAATAAGCATAAAATTACCATTTCCGTTCCGATTAAGAAAAAGAAGTAAGCTGTATACCAGGAATAGAAAAAAAGTAGACAAGGATTAGTGGATAACGTCCACTTCTAAGACAGTGAACCATTAATCACGGGTTTTGTTTTCATTCCGTCTACTGTATATGACGGACAGAAATGTCTTCTTTTATGTGATGAATGAGCTTAGCCCAGTCATGTAATTTGGAATG
>NC_090726.1:83219880-83234880 GCF_036898095.1 Palaemon carinicauda | reverse complement strand
CATAAGCAAATGAGGACGAATGTCCAAATAGGCACATCAAAAAATAATAACAATAATGCATATGAAAAGATATTACCAAAGCAAAGAAAAAAAATGCATGATAAATACAGATCATATATATGGTACATTGCTAGCAAATGATTATATGGTACCAAAAAAATTACTGATATACATATGATTCGGTAACTTGTTAAAGAATAATTGTTACCTTTGTCAGAAACATAGATTAACACAATACGGTAACTAATAAAAATATTTGTTACCTTGGTAAAGATTCAATTTTAGTGCACAAGCACGAATTCCTGGTACGTACATATATATATATGTACATATATATATATATATATATATATATATATATATATATATATATATATATATATATATATATATATATATATATATATATATATATATATATATATATATATATATATATATATATATATATATATATATATATATATATATATATATATATATAGGGCTGATATATTTTATTAGATGCCCATAGATTCTGTTATTTTTATTTTTATTTTTTTCTCTTTTCTTTTAACATTCCGGCTTATATATTTTATTAGATGCCGAAAGAAAAAATGATTTATATTTTTTTAAATGTTTTTTTGAATGTATTTTCAACAATGCAATGTAGATAATTTCTTCAATTACATATTACAAGCGTACTAAGAGCTTTTCGTACAAACACACTTTCCAAAACATTTTACTCCTTTAGTGAATGGGGTGGCCACTTCAAATGGCTTTAAACTGAATTAAATAAGGAGTTTTGTCTGGACATGGCGAAACGTTCTGTTTTAGCTTCCTGCTGTACCGTAACCTACGCCAAACAAGGATGTTCACGGCGATAAATATCATCACCGTAATGCCTAATCCTGCTAGTAGTATGGGGTGAAGAATTTCCTTATAAGACGGTGACAGGTGGTCCATCTCGGTCAATTTCATCAACCGTTTGGCAACCTGTTGACTGTACGGGAGAGGTAGTGCTAGCATTGTAGATGTCCACGAGAAGTTCGCGAAGTAGGCTCGTTCTCTGATGAGTGTCCTTAGTCCGGTCACCATGGAATTAGGGGAAGTCCCGATACAACCACAAAGATGTGGGCGAATGACGTGGATCCGTCAGGGCATGATACATTTAAGCCGTCCTTGTCGTATCGTATCCACGAGCCATTGTTCAGTCTGCAATTGAACTCATTATTGTCAAAGGGATAAAGCTTATCCAGACAATTTTCAATTGTATGGGAGAGAGCACCGTCTAGCACTATACCTAACTCGCATGAATCCATTAAGTTTTTATGGAATTCAAATGAGTCAGCTGTGCATATTTTTCTATCCATTGCGTATGAACAGTGAGTTAATTGATTTAAGTCTTTAATGACCGTATATATTTCCTTGTCTGGGGAAATCAATACGTGTCCTGTCAAACTGGATATTACTGGATTTGAGTGATTCGTCATGAAAGTCAGAAATGGTGATATCCTGTAAGATTGCCAGGCATCAGAAGAATCAAAGGGAATTGTAATCCTAGTCTTGTTATTATCAACGCTTACTGTAATTAGGCTGTAATAAAATTCTAACCTACGTTCGCCTAACAAAGGAACATAGCCTAGTTTATCCCTTCCGTTCTCCAGAATTAACTTTAAGTAATTTATAGGCAACAAATGGGGTGACAGTACACCTTTAGTTGCTAACGTGATAGCTTCTACATAATCCTTGGATTTCTCAATGAAATGTGCAATTCTGTTATGTATGTGATCTATCTTTGAATCATAATACGTTAACGTTGCCAACAAATCCTGTACTTCCATAATCTGAATGATATTATTTGAATGTTCATTTACTAAATCCATAATTTGATTGATCGAAGCTAACTGATTCCTTAGTTCTGACATAATCAATTCATCTTCATGAGTCAAGAACTCAATTATCTTATTTTGATTACTAATCTTAAGACGATTGGAAATTCCTAAACCTAAACTTGCAACAGACCCAAAGATGTTTAATGCAGCATAAATAAACGGATTTCGTCTTTCTTTATGTTCGTGTCCTACAGTCCACATCAAAAGGTCATAAGCTAAAGATCCTGTCTCGTAAGTCTTATTTTTCAAGTCATCAGATAGCATCTCTGCAACTTTTATTGTCGATCCAAGCAAACTCTCTGTAGTCAAATGAAAATGTCTTCTATGCAACTCATCCAATGAGACAGAAAACCTTGAAATGGTGGTTCTTAAGCTAGTGACATCATTCTCTGGAAGAAACATTGCTTGCATATTCACTTCTACAACTATGTTGCTCGATGTAATAAAAACGTTTTCTTGTCTTTCAACTTTAGTGCCATATTTAAAATTTATACTTTTAGTTTTAGAGCTCAACCCACACGAGAAAAATGTCTGAGCGAACAATATCACTCCCAACAACAAAAAATTCATCTTGGAAACCTGTAACGAGAAAAATATATGTAATTACTCCTGTATTAAGAAGAAAACTTTTAATCACATAAAACAAAAAATTTTTCCCTCACTTCTTTCCCTCTCTCTTTCTTTTTTTTTTTTTTTTTTTTTTCTTATGTGAGCCAATGGTACTATTCTCTCATCCATGGGTTGGGATACGTTTTGAACTCTAAACCTATTGGCCGTTAATGTTTCAAAAATGTTAAATGGGCCTTCAAACTTAGGTGTTAGTTTATAATTGAGTCCTTTACACACATTGATTTGTATATACACGTTATCACCCACGGTATATGTTTTAGTTGGCTTCGCTATTTTATCATGATTCCTTTTCATTATGATTTGTGATTCTTCTAAATTCTTTCGAAGGATATCATATCGACTTATACTTGCATTTATACATTCTTTTAAAGGATTTGATAGATTAGTTGTAGGCGTTAATACATGGAAAGGCGTTCTAACTGGGGTACCATACAATGCTTCATGCGGAGACATTTTAATTGATATATGATATGAATGATTCAGAGTACTCAGTGCCGCCGGTATTGCAATATCCCAGTTGGGGTCTGATCCCCCTAGTGTTACTCCTGATATATTTAAAATCTTCCTATTTGCTCTTTCCACTAGCCCATTCGACTCTGGGTGATATATCATGGTATTTATTTTCTTTATGCTAAGGAATTCACACAATGAGGTAAGAAAGTGATTATTAAATTCACCACCCGAGTCTGAGATTATCATGTGTGGAATTCCATGTTTACAAATGTAACACTCGTAAAACTTCCTAGCGCATTCAATCGCAGTTTTAGTTTTAACCGCTATTAGTTCTGTATATCGAGTTAAAGCATCTATAATTACTAAGAGGTGCTTATTTCCTCTGTCTGACTCGTAAAATCCTATTAACAAATCTAAATATATTCTTTCAAAGGGTTGATTGGGCACGGGATAAGCCCCTAGGCTGACAGGTGTTTTCGTATGCCCTTTGTTTTCCTGACATGTGTGACAATTAGCTATGTGTCTTTTTATATCTGTAAGCATCGTATGCCAATAAAACAATGATTTGGCTTTCTGTGACATTAATGAGAACCCCGGGTGTCCATGTAATGGATTTGAATGCAACCAATTCAGGACAGTGGAAATAAGTGAGATTGGTACTACTACCTGGTCGTTAGTTACATGTGGTGTATTGCGGGTTTTCCTTGTCACAGTCCTACACAGAATATTATCTTTGATTATATAATTCTGCTGCTTATACTTTATATATCCCTTTTCCTTATGATTGCCTTTCAAAGCATTTATAATTGTTTCTATTTTCTGATCTTTTCTTTGCTCAAACTTGAGTTAACACGGGATTGAGATCTGGACACTTAGACATGTGTTTTTTTATCTGTTTATATACATCCAATTCCGTACTTGCAGGCGTTAACTTTTTATCAAAACACCGCACTAAAGCTTCAGGCAACATAAGTGTCATGCAAGTTAAATACATTAATCGTAAAAAATCTTTCACAGAAATGTTATCTCTAGTAACCCAAGTGGAATTACCTAAAATATCTTGATATTCATTAAGCCTATCAACTATGAGAGCTGCTCTCTCAATAACATTAAGCCGATTCAGAGTGGCTTGACTAAGTGTATTTCCTAATGTTAATACTACATCCAAGGCTTCTTCACCCCCATAGACCGCACGTAACCTAACTTTGAAATCATCCCAGGTAACTGCTTCTTGAAATGAAACACCTCTTAAATACGCACTCGCATCCCCCTTAGAAAAATCTATAAAACTTTTAGCTTCTTGTAATTGTACAAAAGGGTCTACGATTTGTTTGGCATTTAAATGGGCATCAACGGATGAAATCCATGACTCCACATTTTGAGGCAAGAACCCATTGACTCGACCCTGAAAAGGAAGGATTGCTGACCTGGCATTTACAAGCGTCACAATTGGGGGAGGATTAGTCTGGCCTACGCCACTAGGTCCAGGGGTGGGGCTCACAGGGGGAGTCATGACTGCTGTATTTCTTTTCCTATCTCTTCGACACCTTGCAATTCTATCAAAATATCTATATGAATACAGACGTCCACTGCGTAAACGCATGTGTATAATAAAATTCCCCAAACAATGTTACTAATCCCAAGACATTTCCCGAGAATTTCTGAAAGAAAACCGAACACAAAGATATTTCCTGTAAATTTCTGAAAGAAAAAGGAATTAGCACAAAGAGAGAAAAAATTCTAGATGAGAATTCGGAGTTGAACACAGTTTCCTTTAATGAAAGGAAAATAAAGGATTAGCAAACCACTCACCTCAGTAATAATCGACTAACAACTCGTGATAACTACACTTCACTGCCCAAACTGGAATGAATTTAAAAAATTGTACTTAGCTTATATATGGTTCTGTGTGATGTCGTCACATCCTCTCTCTCTCTCTTGATGTTTTATTAGTGATGTATCGTTCGAGTTTCCGTTGAATGTAGGGCTTCCTGGATATGTTTTGTAAGCGTTGAACGTCAGTCCTTGGGTTTCCTAGGATGTTGATTGAAGATCCAGTTCATCAGTTTGTATGTATAACATTCATTAAATGTTATAGATTTCGATGAACTATGTTACTTAGTCAAAATTGTAGATACATTAACGTTGAGTTCTTGAAGATCTTTCTCTGGTTTTTACAGCTTTATTTTGATGTCTTGAAGATCTTCCTCTAATTCTTAGAGTTTATTATTATAATTACTTGAAGATCTTTCTCTGATTCGTAGAGTTTAACCACTGCCACCATTTATTAGTGTGCTACTTTTATAAGCACACATTGAGTATGTGTTGTTTAAGATGTTAAGTCTTGATAATGAAGTTCATCTTAGTAACTTTAAAAAGTATTTATTCTCTAAAAACAACAGAGATAAACATCTCCATCATAGGAGTGGAGCTGGTTTGGTCGGATGACCAATTCAGGTGAAGTATAGATATGAACTGCTTAAATTATCGATATCACAGATATCGTATGCTTAGTTGTCGTAGCATTTAAACACAATATGGAAACTGTTATATTCTTTCTCGAAAGACACCTGCATCCGGTGACGACACAATCTTTCACACACATTGCATTGGTGTTGACGTTTCAGAAAAATGTTACATTGCCGAGGCTGCAAAGTGCATCCTGTTTATGATTTTATATGACTACAGCAAATCTCACGCTAGCATCTTCATCCAAAATGACATATTACGTCATGTGTTTTAAACATGTAATAACAAACTATTTCATTTATTACATATGCAGGTATGTATTTTATAAATTTATTTACCATTTTAGGAAAACAAATAGTGATATTGCACAAATATTTAAATTTCCTGTGATTTTTCAATTCATGTTCAAGTATTTTTCGTTGTACAAGAACGAAATTGAAAAACAGTTATATTAATACTTCTATGTAATCTAATTACATCAATGTAATCACACAAGTAAAATATTTAGGTATCAGATTGGTCCATGGAAATAAGAACATATTATTTTTATAAGTATGCAAAAACAAAATTAATGGAACGAAATGGGAAAAAAAATTATATTAATGCTTCTATGTAACTCAATTACATCAATGTAATCACACAAGTAAAACATTTAGGTACTACATTGGTCCATGGAAAAAAGAACATCACATTCTTTTAAGTGAATACTGATATTGCAAAAGTACTATGAGTTACTTTCATAAGTTTATTGCATTTATAAGTATTTTTTATTCTATTTGCAATTACGCCATGAATCGACACAACATCACATATTAGGAGTATATTCAGAGAAGAAGGTTGCCATCGAATCCTCCGATTGCATGATAGAATAATCAGGTGCTCCATGTTTAAGATTCATCAAAGCGCTTCGCTCAAATGTTGGAGATGGAGATGGTGGAGTACACGCATTATTATATGGACTTGGAGTAGATGATGGATAATTGCCTGATGGTGAATGAACTTGACCAATTTCTGCATCAAATAGTATGTCATTTATTTTTTTTTCAGTAATTAATGCCAAATGTTTGTTCATCCCTTGCAACCTACAGGCTACTGTTTTTCCAAACAATTCATAACGATCAGGTACTTCTTTGTTTGTTTTCTTGAAATGGTCTCGCATCGTTGTTAGAACTTCTGCCGTCAGATCATCCTTTTTCATCTTCCTCTTACTGGCATCAAAGCGTGAACCGGTAGCTTACTTTCCTTGTACTTCTGACATGTCTGTCACTTGCTCCACAGTACCATTTGTTGATTCATTATTGTCTCTCCCTTCATTCAAACCTTCCTCTTCCGCCAAATGAGAATGATCATCAGAATCCTGAAATAAATGATATTGGTACAGTTAAAACGGTGAAATTTATGTAAATGTTAGTTGTTAAGATGGTAGGGAAACAAAGTTATGAGAAACAATACCTTTCACACCATCAATAAAGTTTATATTAACCAACTCTTAATCTCTTATTTGTTTCAGTTTCCCACCTCGGAGGAGGAATGGAAAGCCATAGCTACAAAATTCGAGTAAAAGATGGCAGTTCCCGCATTGCATAGGACCCATGGACGGCAAGCACATTGATATTGTTCCACCTTCCAATTCTGGATCATACTATTATAACTATAAGGGCAAGCAGAGGATGGTACTTTTGGCAATAGTCGATGCAGAATATAGGTTTCTGCTCGTAGACTTCGGTACAAATGGACGAATATCAGATACCGGTGTACTTCAGAATACAATTTTCTATGAAAAGCTCAAAAATGACAATCTACACATTCCACCGCCTGATGATGTACAGTATGTGACAATTTCACAGATGTTCCATACGCTTTCGTGGCAGATGATGCCTTCCCTCTCAGAGTTGACATTTTAAAACCATTCAGACAAGGACAGTTGGACTCACCGGAAAAGGAAGTGTTTAATTATCGGATCAGCCGAGCAAGGCATATTGTAGAAAATGTATTTGGTCTACTTGCAGCACACTTCCGAATATTTCAAAGTTCAATCAATCTGGACCCCCAGAATATCAAAGTGGTAGTAATGGCAGCTTATGCTTTGCATAATTTCTTGATTGAAGAGCCATCAAGTACATATGCTTCTTCTAATTTGCTGCACGAATAAAACAGAATTGATGGATCTGTCATATCCGTAGGTTATGATAGTTCCAACTCCAAAATGGTCCTGCTTAATTGTCGACGGGGAAATATTAGTAGTGATGCCAAAGAAATTAGGGATAAGTTCATCCACTACTTCATGAATGATGGTAAATTATCATGGCAAAATAAACATAATTTAAGGAATACTCAATCATAACTTCTTTAATTTATCTTGGTAACTGGTCAAGGAATGATATTAAAAGTTCAAGCAGTTAGGCATCTATTTGCCATATTCACAACTTTATGTTTTGACATGTTTAATCTTTAGTAGAGTACAATCTAATTCACATGGTACATAATTTCTGTTTAGATTAAGTATTAGATTCAGAAATACTCAAGAACCATATACATAGTACTGTACTTCACTTGATATAGAACTCTAGGAAATTTAAATAAATGTTACAATATGTCACGAGAATAAATATAATAGTAATACTACTTGAACCGTTAACGCAATTAGATTTTTCTTACCTGATTAGTTCCAATGTCTAAATTCAATGTTGATTTTCTTGGAACTTCTTGATCATGAAGAAAATCCATGAGATCATAATACCAAAGATTTGGTCTATAAATACTGTCGGTAGATGATCCTGACTTCTTTGAATCTTGTCCTTTTTTCTCTCTTTTCTGAAAGCGGATCTGAGACTATTGATTTTTGCAACCACTGATTTCTTTGTAGCGCCAGGCTCAATTTCTTGTAATTTAACACATAATTTGACATATGCCGTATCTTTCTTAGTTCGGTCGTGATAGTCTGCACATTTAACCTTCCACAAACAAGGTTCATCTTTATATATTTCTATGAAGTCTGCAATAGTTTGGTTTTCTTTCCGAGACATAATTACTGTTTTGATCTTTTCTGGTGATCACTGAAAGAAAAGAAACATACTCTATTAGATCTGAAGGTCAACTGAGGACTGCGCAGTTAAATCCCACACACACTCAGTTCTCAGTCAATCAGCCACAGTTGACAGTTTGAACTTTTAACTTTTCTATTTCCTTCAGTCGAACTGCGCAGTTCTGTTGAACTGAGACTGATGGTCCCACAAACGTTTGTTACAACTGTCAGTTATAACTGAACAGTCCAAACTGACAGCTTTCCTCTCCTGTGTAATTAAAAGATATTATATCGTACGGCTTTGAGGTTCTTGGCTTTCGTAAATGATGTTTTTTCACCTGGTCTAGTAAATTACGGATTAGCGTGTCTCCGAAAGACCTAAAGGTAATCAGAAGATCATACGAAATTCTAAATTCCACACCAGCCCCGTTTTTCCAATCCTCCGTGGGAAATCCTTTTTTCATCTTTATCGACATTTAATGGTGTGAATAAAGTTATTTGACATATCATCAGAAAACCTTTAAGTCATTACCAGTAAAGACAAATTACAGTAGATTTCAATCTTTTCCTCTACTTCAGTTTTATTTTACTTCTGTGAGAGAGAGAGAGAGAGAGAGAGAGAGAGAGAGAGAGAGAGAGAGAGAGAGAGAGAGAGAGAGAGATTATATTTTTATTCATTGCTTAAAATGACGGCTTAGAATTGTGTTTTTAGTTCTAATAAATAAATAAAGAAATGTCGGACTGGAAACTATTTAATCAAAATATCTTACAATAATCAATCATCAATACTTAAACATCACAGCTTTTGAATTAATAAAGAATACTTCGTATAGAAGGTATATATGTGATAATAGATAAACATTACCTTAAAACTTGTGACATTTTTTAACAGTTCTATTTAGAACCCGTATTCTAAAAAATCAGTCCACCGCCGACATAATAACCTGTTACCTCTTCTGGTAAATCAACAAATAACAAAAAGTAATCTTTGAATGTAGAGTTGCACTTGAAAAAGGAAAAAAATATACAAAAATATATTTTCATATCATTTTATATACTTTTATTCTTATTTATTGTAGAATATGATTTTACGAGCTGTCAATGCTTCATATACTAGATATTTGAACTATCACAGAAAACGGCAAAGTTTACAGTTCTTAAAGACCATTACCTAATATATAGCTCGTTTGCTAGGATTCATTTTAACTCTGTGAACATTAATGTAAGTGTAAGTAGTTCCAGATGATTTTATAAACTGTAACACTTATTTATTGTAAAGTAACATGTTTTATGTGCTTTTAACGCTATTACAGTGTTATTATGACTACATTACTTATAGCAGCCAGACATAAGTTAAACAAAAGGAATCAAAACCTGATTTTCATTTTCCTATGTGTTATTTTGGACAACAAATGTAAACTCAAAACCGATTTATCTCGAAACAACATCAACCGAAGTATAACTGTATATAATATATATATATATATATATATATATATATATATATATATATATATATATATATGTATATATATATATATATATATATATATATATATATATATATATATATATATATATATATATATATATATATATATATACATATATATATATATATATATATATATATATATATATATATATATATATATATATATATATATATATATATATATATATGATATTTTATATACTATGTATATGAAACCTCTGTATTATCAATACATGTAAACTCTCTTCAAATCACCTGGCTGGTCATACACATATCTAAGGCTGACATGTCTTTTTATTGTTATTTGGATGTCTTTGAGACATCTGAACAGGTAGCATGGTTTCATACCAATATTTCCCACTGTGAGGTATTTTGATACACATGCTCCCTGACTATATGTTAGAGTTACTATAAGAAAACCAAAAACATAACCAAATTTATTCTATCTACTCTATTTACCAAAGCGCTTCCCCAAATTTTGTGGGTCAGCCGACATAAAAAAGAACAGAAGGAGATTTTTCTGTTCCCTCCTCCCAGCTTGATGAGGGATTTATCCGAGTTTGGTTGGTAATGGTAAGGTACTACAGCCCACTCTATAACGATATCCACACTAAAGAAGCTACACATGCTGAATCCCTTACTGCTGCTACCTCACTGGTCACCAAGGTAACCGGAGGAAGCGGCAGCCTACCGGATCTACGTCACAATCACTCGTCATTCATTCCTATTACTTGCTTCTCTCACATCTATCCTCCTATCACATAGAGCTTTCTTAACTCCATCCATCTATCAAACCTTAGCCTTCCTACTGTAGTTCTCCCATCAATACCTTCATTCATCATCTTCAGCAGACAGCCGTTTTCCATTCTCTCTACATGGCCAAACCAGTTTGATACATTCACATCCGCTCTAACACCTAGATGGTGAGGGATGGCTGATTATAATAAGAAGCAAGTCTGTAGTTCTGTCCAAATTTAATATATATATTGTCTAGCGATGTTTATCTAATCAAATGTTAATGTCTTTGAGTTTTGTTGTGATGAGAAATACCGTTCTTTATTTCTTATTTTAGTGTTTCATTGTTTTAGGGCTTGTTTGGAATGTTTGAGTAATACAATATTTGACAATATATATTAAATCTGGACAGAACTACAGACTTGCCTCTTATTATAATCAGCCATCCTTCACCATCTATGAGTTACACAAAAACGAGTAAAAATGACCAAAATTCACTATTTTGACCTTGAAATATGACCTTTTGACCTTGAAGATGATGAAGATGACCCCGGGTGGTGTTGAAAATGTCACTATTGAAATCACCGTCCTCAAAAACCCCCATTTTGACTCAGAGAACGTGTTTCTAGCCCTTCTTAGAAGTCATTTTAGTCCAGGACTCAAGTTAATCCTTCAGACTCAAGTTAAAAACCCCGATCAGGGGACGTTCCAGTCCTTTCTTGAAGGACGATATATGACAATATATATTAAATTCGGACAGCTCTGCAGACTTGCCTCATATTATAATCAGCTATCTCTCACCATTTATGAGTTACACACAAAAAACGATCAAAAATGACCAAAATTCACAAATTTGACCTTGATAAATGACCTTTAGACCTTGAAGATGACCCCAGGTGGTATTGAAAATGTTACTATTGAACTCACCATCCTCAAAAAACCCATTTTGATCCAGAGAACGTGTTTCTAGCCCTTCTAGAAGTCATTTTAGTCCAGACTCAAGTTAATCTTTCAGACTCAAGTTAAAACCCCTGAGCAGGGGACGTTCCAGTCCTTCCTTAAAGGAGTCTATGATATATATATATATATATATATATATATATATATATATATATATATATATATATATATATATATATATATATATATATATATGTGTGTGTGTGTGTGTGTGTGTGTGTGTGTGTGTGTGTATGTATATAAATATAGTATCATTATTTGGGCTGTCATTGCTCTTTACCCTTTTTTATATGATATTAGAATATCCTTTTCTTCAGTTTTTTTTCTCGTATCCTATTCCTTTTTCAGGTCTCTTAGTGTTAATGCCATCCTTTATCCTTCCGAGAGCTCTTTGAGTTGTGTCCAGCTTATATTCTAAACCTTTATTAAACCTTGTAGTTTGCGATGCATAACTTGATACTGGCCGAACCTTCTGATTTAATATTTTCCTAGTCTCATTTTGTGCCCCAAAAAGTCTTCATCCTATACTTATCCTCATTTTAATTTCGGTCTCCTGTCCTGGAAACACTTACTGTCTGCTCTGAGTACTTTAATTTATTCTAACATTCTCTAGATGTTCGTCCATAACTCTTATTTGTTACCTCTGCTTTTTCATTGAACATTATTGTAGTTTTACTCATATTAATTTTCAGTCCTACATTCCCCCTTTCTTAATTCAAATCTTTTATCAACTTTTTCGATCAATCCCATGATTCACTAAACAGAAATATGTCGTCTGGATATCTTAAGTTGTTAAGGTATTCCCCATTAAGACTAATATTTACAGTTTTGCAAACTTAATTCTATATATATATATATATATATATATATATATATATATATATATATATATATATATATATATATATATATATATATATATATATATATATATATATATATATATATATATATATATATATATATATATATATATATATATATATATATATATTTATATATATATATATATATATATATATATATATATATATATATATATATATATATATATATATATATATATATATATATATATATATATATATATATTCTGGGCATACTGTAAATAATTTAGAAGAGATGGGTTCAAACTATCTAACTCCTCTCTCACTGGGAATTTCCACACTATTTTAATGTAGTTTTAGGATTGTTGTACTTCCTGTGTAGATAACTTAAAGTGTTCGAACATAAGATTCATCTATACCTTGTCAATAGAGGGCTTTCATTACTGATGAAGGTTTTACAGAATTAAAAGCTTTTTCATAGTCTATAATTGCCATAAATATTGGTTTGTCAGACTATGATGATTTTTAGATAAGCTGGATGATGACATGGATATGGTGAGTTGTAGAATACATGACTTTAAATTCTACTTGCTCTATTAGGTACAGCCCCCAAGCTTTTATGCCCCTGACCTAGAAGGATCTAGAATTTTTAAGTCAATAGATATGTGAACCCAGGGATTCATAGCAGCAGAAGAGAAGCAGCCTTTCCCAGTGAAGAGCCCACCACATCTCTTTCTCAACTGCCACAAGCGTGTGTCCCCTCTGAGGGGAACAAGTCTTTACCCGACATATATCGTGTCTAGTGTTTTCAAACGTTAGTGAAACCTTGAAAGTGATTTCAAATTTATTGTGTTATTATATGTGCTAGCATTATATGAATTTTTGTAACTAGACCTGTGAGGTTTATGCGAAAATGTGAAATGTATTTGTATTGCTCTCTTATTAAAACTTCATGTAAGCTAAAAACTTGTAAGTTTATCAGTCACTTTCATGTAATTTTAATAAGAGTTCAATCATAAGAGTGGTAAATGTTATCTATTTTCAATAATTAATTATCAAGATTAAATATTTGTGTTAAATTGAATTTCTAGGAAAAGGAGTGATCATGGAATTTTCATAGTGTAATATTTTATTGTCCTAGTCTAAAATTTTGCTCAGATTTAATATTTCGAGTCAAGTGATCATATAATTCTCAGAGTGTAATAATTTTATGTCCTAGTATAGGATTTTGTTCAGATTTGATATTTCAAGTCAAGTGATCATATAATTTTCGGAGTAAAATATTTTCTTGTCTTAGTTTAAGTTTTGTTCAGATTCAATAACTTGACGGATTTATTTTTGGTGTAAATTCTTTAGAAGTATTGCCATTTCTATTAGAATAAACTTATTTTTGTAAAGTGTGTATTACTTCGATCACCAGTGTTTCTTACAGAACTCTCTTGTATCCCTGTTTAGGAATCGAAGTAAGAGGTTATTTTGAATAGTTTTTCATAATGATAAACCAATTTGTTTTGGGTGTACATAAGAGACTTTTGGATATTCAGTGTTTTTATATGTTTATGACTAGGAGGTGTATTATTTATCAGAGTTCAGGTATCATTCAAGTGTAACAGACTATATAAAAACAAACATGTGAGTTTGGAACTTTGAAGGTTAAGTAACTTGCCAGCTGTAATATGTAATGTATATTTTTGGTGACCAGACCTGGGACCATATATATATATATATATATATATATATATATATATATATATATATATATATATATATATATATATATATATATATATATATATATATATATATATATATATATATATATATATATATATATATATATATATATATATATATATATATATATATATATATATATATATATATATACTCAAAAGATCCATATAATTTTAATACATTGGTGTATGAATTCTCTTAATGACCTCAGGGTCACAGCAAAATCACACAAAGCTCTTGTCTTTGTGTAATTTCGCCTGGGCCTCTGATTCCAAAGTGGTTAAGAGAATCCAGACATTAATGTATAAAAAAATTTATACGGCTTTTTTGCATATGAAAAACACGTCTAAATGTGCAAAATAATTTCAAAATTGACAAACATACTAATTAGCTGCGATGGTAAAGATAGGTTGATTTCAATTCTAAGTACAAAAATCCCTGAATTCGAAAAGGATAAGTACAGAAGAATTTTCATTGAATTATCTTTCTTCCTGGCCAAGTGGTGAGTCCCTATTTATACAAGTTTCCCGGACCAGGGTTCGACTCCCAGACGGTCAGAAGCTCTAGTTTTTGTGTGATTTCACCTGAGGCTCTGATCCCGAGGTCGTTAAGAGAATCCAGATATTACTGTATAAAAATATATGGCTTATTTTGATATGAAAAAAAAATGTCTAAATGTGCAAAAATTTGTAATTAATCGAATGCAAAGTCACAAACATATCAATTAGCTACGATGGGGATGATGGAATGATTTCAGTTCCAAGTGCAAGAAACCTCAATTCTACAGGTATAAGTACA
>NC_090726.1:83204880-83217380 GCF_036898095.1 Palaemon carinicauda | reverse complement strand
GGGATGGAATTGATGCAAAGAGAGTAGCATCATCTGCAGATGCAACAAGATTGTTTTTTAGGCCAAACCACATGTCATGTGTATACAGTATGAATAGTAATGGACCAAGAACACTGTATATATATATATATATATATATATATATATATATATATATATATATATATATATATATATATATATATATATATATATATATATATATATGATTGTAGGATAAAATGTTGAGGTACATAATGTCGACGGACATAATCTCGCTGGACAGAACTTCGACAGGCATGATGTCGACAATTGTACAAGTAGCACAAAATGTCGGAATAAACAAACTTTACTTTACAGTCAATTGTATTTCATTGAATCACAAGAGGGCTTAATTGTAGAGCTACAAATCTATTAAAGAGTTGCAAAAAAATATAATTACAAAGTTTATATATAAAAAACTACATGATTCTAAACAGTGTTACAAATTATTAGCAACTGCTCTCAAAAGGTTTATCCCTTAACCGGGTTGAAGGTTTGTGACTAGGTTCTTCAATTTTATGTTCTTCCTTCCAATTTCTCTTACACTGATTAGTTGAGCTAACAACATTTCTGTATTTACTTGTTTATTTTCCAGTTTTTTTACCAATTATTCTAAAGATGGATGCCTAATTACTATTATTCTGTTAAAAGCATTATGTCACCCTTCAAGTGCATTATTCGTGCGTAGCGAGTCATCTGCGACACGACTATGAACTGACCAAAGCTTGATTTCAAAGTAGGGTTTACGTCGTCGTCCACGTTGAACTACACCTAACCAAGTCACCTCAAAATACGCCAGAAATTCGTCAAAAACATTCTATTTCTTCTGTTAGTGACCCAAGAAGCTCTTTAAAAGAAGCCTGCACATAATCAGAGGGAATAAATGCTAATGCTTGAAATTGTTTTATGATGAATGCATTACTATTATCAGTATACTAGGACAGTAATCCCAACGATTGGATTTTTCACCACAAACATTGACCAAAATAGAAAAAATTGCCCATAAGTACAAGCATCTGGATATATATTCCTTATACTATTAATAACGGCTCTTCCGAAATCAACACTGATTGAGGTTGAGTTCAGATTACGGTTTTCCCAAAAATAAAAAATGAACTCGTAATATTGCTCCTCTTTTTTGCTACTAAGACAATAAACCAATGATAGTGTTTTGTTTTTCGTAACAAGGGCATGAATAGTATATGATCACTTCCCAATAGGAAGGGAATCAAATGGCATATCTCAAAGCCAAGTAGAAAAGGATTCCAACATTCTTAAATTTTTAGACGTTGAGTAAATACTTATATACTCCCTTCCGTATAACCAAAAAAGTTTCTCCTCTTATAGATGTCGTCAAATCATCTTCATTGATATTGCGTTGTCGCTTAATTGTGCGCGCAATTGACTTCCTCTTTGCCAAAATCCCACACACATGTATTGAAATGTTTGCGGTAGCATTATGAATTATATTAGATGGAAAATCTTCTGTAGCGCTAGCCATGTCTTTTATTTTGTTTTGGATTTTTAAAGCATCACATCTGAAAATATCGGGCAAGGTGAGAATGGCTTACAAAGGAAATTACATTACTGTTAGAAGTAGTTACTCGCCCACTACAATATACACGTTTTTCACATCGCCACAAGATCCTATCCTCCTTTCGCTTGTCTACTACATAGGCATATCCTTCGTAAAGAAGTTTTTTTTGCCGCATTTGTTCGATATCGTTATTTCCATTATGCATATATATATATATATATATATATATATATATATATATATATATATATATATATATATATATATATATATATATATATACACATTTATATTTCCTGTCACACGCAGGAAGGTGGCAGAGAGTAGTAGGTTGGCTAAAGCATTATTGGATACTTTGACTGGCTGGCCGGTAATGCATTGGATCCCTCTTTTTGGTTAAGGCTTATGTTTTCCTTGCCTAAACATTCACCGAATAGTCTGCCCTATTCTTTAAATATTCTCGTCTTACCTCATACACCTGACAACACTGAAGTTACTAAATACTTCTTCGCTTAAGAACTTAATTACTGTACTGTAATTGTTCAGTAGCTACTTTTCTACCAGAAGCTCTTCTAGGATACTCCAAAATCAAACCATTGTTATATAGTCTTGAGTAGTGATATAGCTTCTGTCCTATGGTTTTCCACTGTCTTGGGTTAGAGTTCTCTTCCTTGAGTATACATTCGGGCACAATAATCTATCCTACTTTTTTTCCTTCCTCTTGTTTTTTTTTAAATGGTGTGTTGGGCAGGCTTATAGAAGGGTGTACCAACCGAGTGTCACACGATCGTACATAGTTCATTTTGGGTATATATATTATGCTTGTATCTTCGCTCTTCCCTCGCACTAAAAAGAACCTGAATAAACATGCCTATTTTTTCTCAACGGTAACGGTGTCGTTTTTTAACATGAAATTTCCTGTTGCATTGAGCTTTTGTATATAAAGGAGAGTGTTCTATAATAAACTCACTCAGTTGCTTTCATCCTTGGTTTATCAAGAGGTTGTCTTTTCCATATCTGATTCTATTTCTTCTCAGAACCATCCATACTGTCCTCTATTTAGTTGAAGTGGCTATCTTTGAGGGTATTTAGCTTTGCATAATTTTTATCGGCTCCTACATGTTGACCAGTTTTTACGATCTTTTTTTCTCTAGTCTATGGGTTTGTTCTATTTGTTATCATTCTTGTTGATTTAGTTTATAAGTATGATGTCTCTTTATCATTATCATTCATTCTTATGCTGTCTGGAGACACTGAGTGAAATCCGGGACCAGTACATTCTAGATTTCGACAATGTCGTCTGCTGTATTGCAATATTCGGAATCTTCATGTAAATATTCAAGATCTTACAGTTGCATCCAGGCAGTTCAATCATCTTTTGTGCTCATAAACTTTGGTTTCTAATATGAGGCACTCATCTGAGCTACTTGTAACTGGTTTTAAGAAGCCAATAATGCTGAAACGTGATGCCATCCCTAGGGCCAGGGGAATGCTGGTGTATATTAGGACTGAGTACCATGCTTCTCATAAATCCTTCTATGAATGTGGATGTCATGGGATTTAAGTAATAAAAGTTTGCGGCAGACATAACAACTATTTGTGTTCGATCTACCGTAATCCAGACATGGAGAATTCTATTCTCGATTGTCTTCTTACCAATATGGCTAAGATAAAAGAAGATGATAGAAAGACCTCTTTTGTCTCTGTTAGTGATTTCAATGCTCACCATAGGAACAGGTTAAGTTCTGTTTCTCCTACTGAATGCCATGGCTTAAGAGCTTTAAACTTTTTCTCTGAATCAGGCTGTGAGCAAATCATAAGTGAAGCACTACAGGTCTGGTAACAGCTAGAACCTCGTATACACCGACTCCCCTGTCTTTATAACAAGTAAGGTTGGTTTTCCAGTCGGGACATCTGATCATGGCTTGATTTGATTGGTAGTGAAGACTGAGCAGCCAGTCCCTGA
The DNA here is from genome assembly GCF_036898095.1 of Palaemon carinicauda. NCBI lineage: Eukaryota > Metazoa > Arthropoda > Malacostraca > Decapoda > Palaemonidae > Palaemon > Palaemon carinicauda. The sequence goes on along the minus strand of NC_090726.1, from coordinate 83,213,856 downwards.
TGTATCTTACTCATTTAACATTTATATGAAATCTCATACAGAATGGAATGGGAACGTTAATGATCTTTTGGGCCTGAGTTGGTCACAATTGTATAGTAGTGTTGATCCTGTTGTCCCTCTGAATGAGAATCAAGTCAACATTATTAATAGGCACATCACATCTTGTGTGCTAAGGAACAGAGTCATGCCAATCCATGGTTAAATGATGATTGTAGACGTGTTTATTTCGAGAAGCAGGAGGTCTATCATCTTTAGAAGAGTAACAGATCAGATTTGACCTGGAATAACTATATTCAGCTTAGAACTTTTGCTCAGAATGTTTATGCTGGAACTGAAAAGGAATATAATCTAACCATACAAAAAGCCCCCTTTCGTACAAACCAGAAACATAAGAGGTTGATTACTCCTAAATCTATACTGTTTGGTGTAGATGCAACAAATCTGCCTTAACTTAAACAAGATGGCTCAGCCACTCACTGTCCGAAGGGAAAGGCAACCCTTTTGGCTTAAGTGTTTGACAGTAAGCAGAGTGGTGAGAAACTCGAACTTCCTCATTCCTATTTTCCTGGGAATGAAGTACCTAGGTTAGCTTTTTGATCTCGTGAAATTAAAGCTCTGTTGGTGGAATTTGATGCTTATGGGCACCATAGCGTGTATAGGAAAGTGATATCTAGTGTTCCACAGGATAGAGTTAATGGCCCACTACTTTTCATAATATATACACATGATATGTGGCTTAGCCTAGAAAACCAGCTTGTTGCATATGCAGATTATGCCACTCTCTTTCTATCAATTCCACCGCCTGAATGTAGATCTGGGGTTGCTGAATCCCTTAATAGTGATCTAGCTATAATTAGTGCTTGGTGCAAATTAAGGTGTATGAAGTCGAACCCTAACAGAACTCAAAATATGATTATAAATAGTTCGAGGACAGTATCTCCTCAAAATTCAGATCTCACCATTGATTATGTTTCTTTAACTTTGCATGACTGTCTTAATATTTTATGTGTGATTCTCGATAGAATATTTATTTTTGAGAAACACATAAGGTCTATGTCTTCTTCAATTGCATAAAAAAATTGGCTTATTGAGAAAGTCTTTTAAGATTTCCTTTGATCAATCTATTCTGAAGAAGTTTTTTGTTTCTTTCATTCTACCTTATTTTGAGTATTTTTCTCCGGTCTGGTCTTCAGCTGCTGATTTCCATCTTACTTTGTTGGACAGGAACTTACGGTCTATTAGATTTCTTATTCTTGATCTAGATATTAATCTTTGGCACCATAATTCTATTAGTTCATTATGCATGTTGCATAAGAATTTTCATAATTCTGACCATCCATGATATTCAGATCTTCTTGGAGAGTTCCTTCCTGTTCGTAATACTAGGCATGCAGTCAGGCCTTCCCCATCTGTAGGTTCAATACTACAACGCATTCTGGAAGTTTTATTCCAGCCGCAACCAAGAGTGCCCGAGTGTACCCTCAAATAAGATGTATAAGGAGAGAGGAGAATATTAAAGAATAGGCCAGACTATTAGGTGTGTGTGTGTAGGCAAAGGGAAAATGAACCGTAACCATAGAGAAGGATCCAACGTAGTACTGTCTGGCCAGTCAAAGGACCCCATAACTCTCTAGTGGTAAAATCTCAACGGGTTGCTGGTGCTTTAGCCAGCTACAACCATTCAATAATAATAATAATAATAATAATAATAATAATAATAATAATATTCTACTGGTGAGAGGTAGGTAGTCTGGGAGGTATACTTTGAAAACAAACTCGCCCACAAACTACCGAACAGGTGGTTGTAGTTATGGGAAAGTTTAATTGGAGCGTGCGTGTATATTTAAATATTTAGATGTCACTCCCTATGGCTCGTACACTAGTTCATATATATATATATATATATATATATATATATATATATATATATATATATATATATATATATATATATATGATAAACTGCCGAACCAGCTGGTTGTAGTTATGGGAAAGTTTCATTTGTGCGTGAGTGGGTGTGAGTGTGTGGGCATATCTATATATATTTAGATGTTACTCCTGAGGGCTCATAGTTAGTTAGTTAGTTGTTTATTGACGATAGTTATTACATTTTTATACAGATGCAAATATACATTTCATTTTATATTTCTTACATTCGGTAAATCAAATAAAGGGTAAAGATCCTAAATTAACTAATGATTTTCCATTGTAATCTTTAACTTTCCATCGGCTCTAATGAACTCTAAATGTAGACCTTACCTAAGATCAAACAAAAATTACACTGCAACATATGTTTTTTTTTTTTTTTTTTTTTTTTTTACACTTATTCAGAGTTATATTGAGTAATAAGTTGGGTTACGCAGAATGTATATTTACATAGCTCCTTTTCGTCATTATAGTTCATGCAATCCTCAAAGAAATTAAAGTTAATCTCTACAAAAATTTTCTCCAACGTGCGAGAGCAAAGGGCAATTCAAGATGACATGGATCTCATCCTGCGCATTATATATATATATATATATATATATATATATATATATATATATATATATATATATATATATATATATACGTCATGTATATATATATATATATATATATATATATATATATATATATATATATATATCTAGATTATGTAAATATATATATATATATATATATATATATATATATATATATATATATATATTTATATATATAAATATATATATATATATATATATATATATATATATATATATATATATATATAAATGAATTATCTAACCAGCTAATTGTAGTTGTGGGAAGGTTTAATTTTTGCGTAATCGGGTGTGCCTGTGTGGGCATATTTCTATATATTTAGATGTCACTCCTGACGGCTCGTATATTAGTTCATTGTATATATATATATATATATATATATATATATATATATATATATATATATATATATATATATGAATATGGATATATATATATATATATATATACATATATATATATAGATATATATATATATATATATATATATATATATATATATATATATATATACATATATATATACATATATAAATATATATATATATATATATATATATATATATATATATATATATATATATATATATATATATATATATATATATATCCATGCATACATACTGTACATCTATCTATATATATATATATATATATATATATATATATATATATATATATATATATATATATATATATATATAGAGAGAGAGAGAGAGAGAGAGACAAAATAATTTTAATAAAACATAAACACTTTTGTAAAAAATGATGAATCTGATAAGTTTAGTTCATCAATACAAAATACGTACTCCCAGAAACGAAATCTGTGGTAATTTAACAAAATTTGCGTTAGATTCAGCCCAATATATAGTTGAAAAAAAATTTCAAACAAGAACAAGGAGAACATTCAGAGAACTACAAACAAATATTAAGGAAAGATTGAAAATGAGGTGAAATCCAAGGTATATGAAACATAATTTGCAGAGATATCCAATAAAAAAAATAAATAATAAAAAAAACAAACATCATTAATCACTATTAGATCAAGATTAAGGTTGCAAAAAAGAGGGGTAGAGGCGCCATATTAGTTAAAATAAGACTTGGAACTGGGTGCCAACAGATATTTGCTTAAACGGATGGATATGGAAATATTATCAACAAAGGATATGGAGTGATCGAAATTACAAAGGATATCAAAAGTAACAGAGGGAGAAATAAAGATCTCATTAAAAGACAAAATTTCTGCAAGAATGCTTTATATCTAGGGCTTAGAAAAAAATTTATCAATATACTAGTTCACAAAAGCAATACATTGAAGATCTGAAAAATTACTGGCCAATAAGTTTACTCTCAGGGCTACACAAAATATTTGCAATGATCATATCAGGTAAAATAGAAAAACAGCTGGAGTTTAATAATCCAAAATAGCATGTAGGAGTTAGTAGTTGGTTCTCAAAAAATTTAGTTAACCGACTTATAGAAAAATCAACAGAGTATGACAAACACTGTGCATGACATTCATAGACTAGGAGAACACTTTTGATCCTTTCGAAACTTTAGCAGTAATGAAGTCACTTCGAAGATAAGCAATAGATGCATAATATATTAGAATACTTGAATATATTCATATTGGAAATACAGCAATAATTTAACTACATACACATAGGGAGAAAATTCTAATTAAAAAACGGAAAATGCTATCTCTCCTAAATTATTTATAGTGTTTCTACAAGACTTTTTTTAACGAATTCAAATTAGGAAAAGTAAAAATTAATTTTAAGGGGAAATACCGTCACAACTTAAAATTTGCAATCATCATAATTCTTTTTGGTTAATGATGGGATCAAGGGCAAAATAAGATATCTGGTTTGAATAGAGAAAGAATAAATATAAAACTGAAAATGAATATGAATAAAATTTAGAAAATGGTAAATGAAAATGCAGAGAGAAAACAAATGAATGTTATGGATGTACTTTTCAAGAATATTGATTTTTATATGTACGAAGGGCTGGAAGAAATTTAAAAGATAGATATGCAGGGGTCGAGAGCTTTTTAATAATTAACGTTTGATTATATCATGTAAAATCCCCTCGCTCAAAAAATAAAGATTATTTAATCAAAGGGTTCTACCTGTATTAACATATGCATCAGAAACTTGGAGTCTTATTAAAACCTTCTACCATAAACTAATCATAACAAAAGAACTTTAAAAAGAATAATGATGGGAACAATACGAATGGACAAAAAAGGGTAGCGTTAATGTCAAACCAAAATAAAGTCGAGTTTATATCACAAACATAAAGGGAAAGGAAATATAATTTGGCGGGCTATATATTAAAAAAGAAAAGAAAAAAAAAAAAAAAAAAAAAAGATAACATTAGAGCACTAGGAGTGAATGAACGAGTACTGTAACAACCGTGTGTCACACGATCGTACATAGTAACGACATTTCATTTTGTGCATATATTATGCTTGTATCTTCGCTCTCCCCTCGTACTAATAAGAACCTGAAATAACATGTCTCATCTTCTCACCTTTAACTGTTAACCGGTGCGGTGTCGGTTTGAACATGAAATTGCCTGCTATGTTTTGTATGCCCTTTTTGCCTGGAGTCTTTGTATATAAAAGCGAGTGTTCTGTAATAAAGTTACTCAGTTGCTTTCATCCTGCCTTTGAGTCACAACCTTCTCTTGGCCCATCACATTGGTGACCTCGGAGCGACTCGCTCCTCCCGCCTCCACCCCCCACCTCACCGTTACTATGACGCCCTCAAATCATACCTTCTGCAGCAATATTCGCCGTCGCCAGCAGCCCGTATAGCAAAGCTTTATCAGCTCTCTCAACAAAGAGCTTTGCTCACCCTCAGGGAAATGGCCAGTATCACTCGCCTGCAACCTGCCGCACACGGCTCTTCTCGTGAGGTGAACCTATGTGGTGCACTTTGGGTAAGCAGTTTACCCAAACCTGTATGCGCAGCCTTACCCGACGTCGATAGTTCACCCATAAAGGACTTGATGACCAAAGCCGACGCCCTTATGGACAGCCACCTCCCGACCTTCAAGACATCCATCAACGCCTCCACTACTGACGAAGAGGACACCTATTAAACTTCAACCAAAGCTGACGTGAATGACGTAGGACACACACGCCTATGAATGCCGTAGGACACACACGCCTATGAATGCTGTAGGACACACAGGCCTATGAATGCCATAGGACACGCCTATGAATGCCGTAGGACAGACGCTTATGAATGCCGTAGGACACATACGCCTACCCCGTGACTAACCGGGGCGGCAACAAAGCCACCCATCATCCACCACTCGCTCGCGCCCCAACCAACGAGTTCTACAGCCACTCACTGCAGCTCATCGGCCGCAGTTTTGCTACTACCACTTCAGATAAGGGCGCACTATTTAACATGTACAGTACGTCATTTTTAGAGGGGGAGCCATATACCAACCGTGTGTCACACGATCGTACATAGTAACAACATTTCATTTTGTGTATATATTATGCTTGTATTTTCGCTCTCCCCTCGCACTAATAATAACCTGAAATAACATGCCTGTTTTTCTCACCGTTAACCATTAACCGGTGCGATGTTAGTTTGAACATGAAATTGCGTGTTATGTTTTGTATGCCCTTTTTGCCTGGAGTCTTTGTATATAAAAGCGAGTGTTCTATAATAAAGTTACTCAGTTGCTTTCATCCTGCCTTTGAGTAACAACCTTTTCTCGGCTCGTCACATTACGTAGAGATTGCAAAAGGAACAGGGGAAGGAAGGGAAGACAATGGATTGCGATCTAAGAGAATTTCCGGGTTTAGATTGGCATTGAAAGACTACGAAAATAGGACGTTTGGCCAATGTCGTTCTTTCAGTGAACTAGCGATGGCTGGTAATGATGGTGATGATGATGTAAATATATATATATATATATATATATATATATATATATATATATATATATATATATATATATATACATATATAAGTATTTACACACTCACGAATATCTATATATATATATATATATATATATATATATATATATATATATATATATATATATATAAATATTCACACACACATTCGCACACACACACACACACACACACATATATATATATATATATATATATATATATATATATATATATATATATGCATGGATACATATGCATATATATATATATATATATATATATATATATATATATATATATATATATATATATATATATATGTATGGATACATATGTATATATATATATATATATATATATATATATATATATATATATATTTATATACATATATATATATATATATGTATATATATATATGTATATATATATATATATATATATATATATATATATATATATATATATATATATATATGTATATATATATATATATATATATATATATATATATATATATATATACATATATATATATATATATATATATATATATATATATATACATATATATATATATATATATATATATATACATATATATATATATATATATATATGTATATAAATATATATATATATATATATATATATATGCATATGTATCCATACATATATATATATATATATATATATATATATATATATATGCATATGTATCCATGCATATATATATATATATATATATATATATATATATATGTGTGTGTGTGTGTGTGTGTGTGCGAATGTGTGTGTGAATATTTATATATATATATATATATATATATATATATATATATATATATATATATATATATATATAAATATTCACACACACATTCGCACACACACACACACACACACACACACATATATATATATATATATATATATATATATATATATATATATATATGCATGGATACATATGCATATATATATATATATATATATATATATATATATATATATGTATTGATACATATGCATATATATATATATATATATATATATATATATATATATATATATTTATATACATATATATATATATATATATATATATATGTATATATGTATATATATATATATATATATATATATATATATATATATATATATGTATATATATATATATATATATATATATATATATATATATATATATATATATATATATATATATATATATATATATATGTATATATATGTATGGATACATATGCATATATATATATATATATATATATATATGTATATATATATATATATATATATGGATACATATGTATATATATATATATATATATATATATATATATATATATATATATATGTATATATATATATATATATATATATATATATATATATATATATATATATATTACTAGCTAAGCTACAGCCCTAGTTGGAAAAGCAAGATGTTATAAGCCAACGAAATCAAACGGGGAAAATAGCTAAGTGAGGAAAGGAAATAAGAAAATAAACAATAAATATAAGCTGTAATGAAAATTGAGATAAAATATTCTAAAACATTAACCACATTACAAAATATATTTCATATATAAACCATAAAAGGTCTCATGTAAGCCTGTTCAACATAAAAACATTTGCAGCGAGTTTGAACATTTGAAGTTCCATTGATTCAATTACCCGATTAGGTAAAAAAAAAAGCTCTAGAGCACTGTGTAGTATTGAGCCTCATGATAGAGAAGGCATGACTATTAGAATTACCTGCATATCTAGTATTACAAATAGAATGGAACTGTCTGGGAAGATCTGAATTTAAAGGATTGTCAGAATTATAAAAAATCTTATGCAACATGCATAATAAACTAATTGAACAATGGTGGCAGATATTAATATCTAGATGAGGACTAAGAAATTAAATAGACTGTAAGTTCCTGTCCAACAAATTACGATGAGAATCCGCAGCTGAAGATCAGACGGGAAAACCATACTCGAAACAAGGTAAAATGATAGAATTAAAACACTTCTTCAGAATAGATTGATCACCAAGAATCTTGTGAGAATTTCTTAATAAGCCCTCTTTTTTTTGGCAATTGAAGAATACTCGGAACTAATAAGTTTCTAAAATGTAAATTTGCTGTCGAGAATCACACCTACAAATTTAAAAAAGTCCTACAAAGTTGAAGAAACATTATCAATGCTGACAACCGGATGTTGAGGAGCTACTGTCCTTGAGCTTCTTACAATCATAATTTAAGTTCTGTTAGGATTCAACTTCATACCCAATAATTTGCAGCATACTCTAATTTTAACTAGATCTCTATTAAGGGATTCAGCATCCCCTGATCTACTTTCAGGAAATGGAACTGATGCAAAGAGAGTGGAATCGTCTGTATATGCAACAAGCTTGTTTTCTGGACCAAACCACATGTCATGTATATATAGAATGAAAAGTAATGGTCCAAGAACACTTCCCTGAGGACCACCAGATATCATATTCTTATACT
>NC_090726.1:83177380-83192380 GCF_036898095.1 Palaemon carinicauda | reverse complement strand
TATGTAAATTACGTATGGCTCTCGTCGTGAATTTTATTGTATTATTTATTCAAGTTAGTACATATGAATTTGCGTAATTTTTAGGTATTAACTTTTCATTTCACGTATGTTTGATACGAAGTCTTACGTAATTTATTTGAAAGTGTTGTAAGATTCGTGTGTGATATGAACAAGGGATTAGGTAATGTTTTTTTTATATTTTATGATGTATTTTGTCATGTTTCAGACAGAGAATGTTCAATAATGTGCTTTGGAAGATTTTTTACCATGTGCTTTAGAAACGTTTCTTATTTCGGCGACAAAGGGTGGGCTGAGGTAGCTGAATGAGAGAGCCTTCTTGTGTAGCGTATATATCGGTTGGGAGAATAATACTTGGGAACTTTGACGCCTGACCCAGGCCCCACAGTTCTAGACCTCGATCCTGGAACATTTTTGAAGCACTTAGATTTCATATAAAGGTGACCCAAGTCTGAGTTAGAGTCAGATAGAGATAGAGATTGAGATAGAGCTGCAGCCTTAACAGAGCCTCCTTTCCCTCTCCCTCTCTCACGCTCACAACCCAGTGTATTATTGAAAGTGGTCTGTACGTTTGAGTGTGTCCTCTCCTAAGTGACTTTGTTCCCCAAAGCAAATCGTGTGTCGAAAAGATACGCAAGACTAGAAGGTGATTTTTTTGTTCATTGTATTAGGGTGAGTATTGGCATTGTATAACATTTTTTTATAAACGGTTCTGTAGTATATATAGATTTTGTAATGTGATCTTGTTGTATATTATTCAGTAAGTGTAAAACGTTAACATAGTAATATTCAGAATTATTTCAAGCTATTGTATAATTTTCATTACATTATTTCTTTTCTTAGGCTAAGGTTTATTCAGATATAATAGTTTAACTCAAGTTATTAAATAATTTCAGATCATAATATTTTTGAGTTAATCTAAGTTTTGTTCGGACTCAGTTATCCAGTGACTTATTTTTGTTATGTAAATTATTTTCAGAGTGTTGTAATTTATAGAAGATATATTTATTTTTGTAAAGAGTGTATTATTCTAATCATCATTATTTAAGACCAGATTCTGCTCGTATTCCGGTTAAAAACCAGAGTAAGTTAAATACATTTTAATAATACTTAAGAGCAATTACCAGGTTTGGTTTTGGGTGTGTGTAAGAGAGGTTTGGATATTCATTGTTTTATACATTGCTGTCTGAGGGTTATTCAACAGTCTCAGAATTTGTGTATTAATATTTTAAAGTAAAACAGTTTTAATGTAAAAGCAAACAATGGAGTTTGGAATTCGAGAGGTTGATTAACTTACCAGTTGTAGAATATATAATTTATGTTTGGTTCCCAGTCACAAACCATAGTATAGTATTTTTTAATGACCAGACTTCGGGGGTCATATTATATTATATATTTTTAGTTCCTAGACTTCAGGAACCATATCATGTGATAAATATATATATATATATATATATATATATATATATATATATATATATATATATATATATATATATATATATTTATTTATATATATATATATATATATATATATATATATATATATATACATATATATATATATATATATATATATATATATATATATATATATGTATATATATTTATATATGTATATATTTATGTATATATATGTATATATATAATATATATATATATATATATATATATATATATATATATATATATACCTATATATATTTATATATATATATATATATATATATATATGTGTGTATATATATATATATATATATATATATATATATATATATATATATATATATATATATATATCATCAGCCAATACTAGGCCCTTCCACTTTTCACTATTTATTTTGCAGTCTCTCACAGATTCTGGTATGCTAATTATTCATCTATTACCCGTCATTCTCATTATTTGGCCTGCCCATGTCCATTTTTTTTTTTAAACATGTTGCTAGACGGTCCTCTGTTATAGTTTGCTCACGTTTGTTTATAGTTGAAGAGAAAATGGTTCGAGGATAGAACCAGGTGAGAATTTATTTTTATTTCATCACAATATTTTGTTGATTTTCATCGATATTGACTTATAAATAGTAACTTAAATTAAAAGCTATCAATTATTTGGCATTTTGTTTGTTATACCTAGTCGGTAATTTCTTTTTTTTTTTTAAATCCACCTTACGTTACTTGTGATCTTGTGATCAAATCCTTCTCAAACATATCACTGCATGACAAGAATCAACTTGGAAGAGTACTGTAGTACTGTTAATGCCCAGGTATGTTTTTTGCGTGTAAAAAGAATACGCTGCCCAAACTTACCAACTCATCTGTCATTATGTTATGCTGCTTTACGAATGACCTATGAAGAGATAAAATGACAATTTCAATGATAGTATGAATATCGAAAGGCAAATAACATACTGCGCAGCCTTCTCCCCTGTAAAATGTAGGTCAAAGAAATTACAAGAAATTTAGGCAGCATCCTATTTTTCCAACAAGCTCAGCAAATAATAATAATAATAATAATAATAATAATAATAATAATAATAATAATAATAATAATAATAATAATAATAATAATAATAATAATAATAATAATAATAATAATAATAATAATAATAATAATAATAATATCGACCATGTATAGATAATAGGCTATGCATCAGCAATTCAAGGCCTTGCATGTCCTAACGGTCAAAATATTTCTCATTACAACTCAACCTCTCATTACTAATGATCAAATCACCATCAATCGTGTTGAATTATATTCTTGTAAAATTTTACGATGTCAGCCTAGTATCTGCATATGATCTTGCATGCAAAAGGATACGTGGTACAAGCATTACAATGTCATTTGTCATCATATCATGATGTAGTGCATTTATTCAATCGTCATGATACTACAAATACTGAGGGGCACATAACACAATGTACAGTACTTCCCTTAATGTAACATGAGAGTTTTGTTGGAGTGAGTTGAGACAAATTGTGAGTTGGTAACATATCCAGAGACACTTCCTGTTTGTGTAAAACGTAGCAGCAATCAGGTCAGGTCAGAGTCTCTTTCTGCCACTTTTACTTAAAGATGCCAAACAAACGTTATGGAATGAAGATCTCTAAGAAAAAGATGATAACAGTGCCTCGAAAGGACCGCTCCAGTTCAGAAGTGTGCACTGCCTCTTTTGCAGTATCTGCTGCTCAGTCCTCTGTGTCTATAGAAGTTTCCAGTCAGGAGAGCTTTGCACAGTAGCTTTTTGATAACGTCAATTGTCCATGATCAGGAAGTAACTGCATTTTCTTCCTAGGATGATGAAATGGTTGACTACAACGACAATATACTTTCTTCTACGGGTGTAGCAAAGATCGAGGATAAGAGTACATTTATTGCCCGTACGAAGAGTCAATGTGTCCTTTTGGCGGAAAGACACATTGAGGCCACAGGAACACCCTTTTTGTGGGGTTCAAGAGAATGGCCAAGAAAAGACGGCCCTGTTATGACAAGTCCCATACCCTTGAAAACTAAGCATTTGGGTACCTAGCTGAAATCCTTTTGTACCTGGTATAGCCACCTGAAAAATTGAAAACCATACAGGCAGCAGAGAGGGTCTTGTCAGAAAGGAGAATTTGATCTTAAGATATATATTTTTTTTTTTTTTTGCTTGGGAACATATTGTCCAACAGACGCATATATATCTTAGACGGAAAAAACTATGAAATATAGTAGCTTAAATCTGTTTTATTTTGAAATAAGAGTCTAGTCTAAAGAATATATTTCTATATTTTATGCAGTTATAAAATTCCTAATATATGTATACTTTTTTTCACAAATATTGCATTCCTTTCATTGGCCTTACATCACTACATAGGATTCAACTCTAGTTACGGTTCATTTTCCCTTTGTCTAAAAGTACGCCGAATAGTCTGGCCAAATCTTTATATATTCTCCTCTGTCCTCATACATCTGACTACACTGACATTACCAAATAATTCTTCTTAACCCAAGGGGTTATTGCACTATCATTATCAGTGGCCAATTTCCTCACGGTAAGGATAGAAGAGACTCTTTAGCTATGATAAGCAGCTGTTCTAAGAGAAGGACTTTCGAAAATCAAACCATTGTTCTCTAGTCTTAGGTAGTGTCATAGCCTCTCTACCATGGTCTTCTACTGTGTTGTGTTATAGTTCTCTTGTTTGACGGTACACTCGGGCACGCTATTCTATCTTCTTTTTCTTCCTCTTGTTTTCTTATTGTTTTTATAGTTTATAATGGAGATATTTTTTTTAATGTTTTACTGTTCGTAAGATATTCTATTGTTCCTTATTTCTTTTCCCCAGTCTGCTATTTTCCCTGTTGTAGTCCTTGAGGTTATAGTACCGTGCTTTTCCAACTAGGGTTGTAGCTTAGCAATTCATAATAATAATAATAATAATAATAATAATAATAATAATAATAATAATAATAATAATAATAATAATATACTTCTTTTATCTGCAGTCAGGTACTGCAGTCTCTGACCCCACTCCCTTTAATATACTGCAGACATTGAGCCTGGAGATGAACTTGATGTCATTCTATCAATCAAGAAAAGGAGACCTAAAAAGAAGCTGCGAATTGTGTTTGAGCATTAGCAAGGTGAATGTTTCATGTTTTTAGTTGTATAAATTAGAATGAAGTGACTTAAAATATAATTGGTACTTAAAATATAATTGGTACTTAAAATATAATTGGTACATAATTGACATTGCTACAGTAATGTTAAGTGCATATTTTAGTAGCAAAATCATATATCATTCCTTTGTAAATAATGAGTTTGTTATTGAATTAATAGCATCTATATTTTATGTGTATGCAGCCTTCATTGTTCTGTATGACCAATGGAATGTTCTTATATTTTAGGTACTGGAAAATACGGAGGCAACCTAGTAAGCTACCTTGGATAATATAAGATAAGACCCTTATGAAGCTTACTGGAACCTCCACCTCACTTTGACTTCAGCCGCCGAGTCGTACAGATATAGTGTCGGTGATTGTTCTCAGTAGAAGGAAAGAAATAAGGCGTGTTTTCTTAGCCTTTACACATTGCTGTGGTCACAAATTACCGGTATAGTTGTTACATGTATGGTGCTGGTCCCTCCTCTCCCTTTCATTTAGGAATAGAAGGTGTGGCTGATCAAATGGATGTTGTAAGTTCTGATGGTTATTTAATTGGATATGATCTTGGTTTGTCAAGTTCCAACGGTTTGGATGTGCAGTCATTCGAGGAAGTTAAGAGATTAAAGAGGAAACGTTGTTTGAACGGTTTTTCCTACTGACAATAAGACGAAAAGTGACATATACACAAGAGGTAGTAATGAAAATTCCATATAAGATCATGACAAGCAAGATGAAAGGAAGAGAGTGCATTTTCGTAATGCTGTGGAAGTGGACTATAATGAGAAGATCCAATGGACAGTTAAGTTGTGTAAACAATACATGGAGATGGTAGCCTTGTTCGGGGAAGGTAAGAATAAGCCGTATGTCACAGTAAAGAATGATGAGGCAGTAAAGTTGCTAACAACTACAGGGTTTAACGGAATTAAAATGGTGTTATTAAATGACAGAATTGAAAGTACCAAGGTAATCATATCTGATGTCCCTATATACTTAGATCCATATGACTTCTCATTTGAGGAAAAAAAAAATTGTGGTAAGACATCTAGAGAAGAAGGTAAAAAGAACTATTTATAAGACATCGGCTGATTGCCTTGATTAAGGAATTGATACCATAGAAAGGCTTTCTATCTAAAATTGGCCATAGAAATGTTATTGTTACAAACTACATTTTTGGCTGCAAATGTAAGCATTTAGTTAGGAATGTATCCGGTGATAACAATACAAATACTGTACCGAAAGACACATCCCTTGTGGGTGGTAAGGATAATAATGGTCTGCTAAATGAATTTCTGAGTATAGAAGATTTGGTTCCAACATATGTTAATAACTCTTTGGAGGAAGTAAAATTAAACCTGTTGCTGTCTGTTCGTTTATTAAAGAAAAAGTGTCTGAACAATGGAAAATAAAAATATCAGGGTTTTGTCATGGAATGTTAACAGTTTAAAAAAAAAAAATAGGTAAATAATCTGCATGCGTATATTCATTTTAACGATATTGATTTTATAGCTCGACAAGAGGTTGGAATAAGTGAATGAAGTTTTCAAAAGAGAAATTACCAGTTTTCAGTTACCTTCAGATATGAATACGAACTGCATGGGATTGGCAACACATATCAATAGTCAAATTCCAGCAACATTTTAAGCGACTAAAAAGGTTTGATGGTACAGAGTATCAGTGTATTAGCATCACACGTAAAATATGCTATTATAAATTTCATTAATGTCTATGTCCATCCTGATAAGCTAGCCATTATATAAAAAACTTGATGTGAGGCACCATCCGCATGACTGAACATTGTTTGGTGAACTTTGTTTCTCATCGAACAAAGTTAGGTAAAGACTTTTATGCTTTTGTCCAAATGATGACAGTTGAGCAGCAAGAGCCAGGTGATGGCAGCAAGTGGGGTTGTTTTACGAGTAACAAGAATATGGAGAGTCATACGAAAAAAGAAAATTTTCTTGTGTATTGTTAATGCTGTGTGCGCCACAAAAAAAAAAAGAAAAAAAAAATTGGTGTTAAGAGTGTTTACAAAGGTGAAAAAAATTAGTAAAGTCAATATAATATCCTACAGGAGTTGTAAAGTGAATCAGAACTAGATTTCATAATTTTCGTGAGAATGAATCCACACACGTTTTAAAATGTCATCTCGGAACTGGAACCTACAATCACCCAGCAGGATACGAATAGGAATCATGAAACGAAATTTTACTGAACACCTATCATAGGTAACAGTACTTCATCTGTCAACATAATGCAACCACACAGACCTTAAATGAACACAACAGCAAGGATTTCCATGCAAAGTTTGTGTAGATGTATGCCTGAAACTTGCAAAGAGATCTATGAAGCCCCAAGAAAAGAAATTTCTTCGACTTGCTAATTGGCCACATTTTTCATTTACATCAGTGTGGAGAGTTGGTAGTTTTCACTTCACCTTTTCTTCAATGAGATTATCCAAATTAATGTCCAGAGGTATTTTAGAAACTGATGCAACTCGTGCATCATGATTTATAAAAACATCGTCCTTCACATCGCAAAGGCAGAAGGTATTGTTTATACACCTATCAAGTTTAAAGTTCCCTCACGTGACCGATAAAGTTTAGAAACATTTAGATTTAAAAGTATATGATACACAAATAGAATATCCTTGGCATTACTTAAAAACATAACTTCTTACGTTAAGCAATGACATCTCCTCAGACTTTAACACACGAGCACAGCTCTCATTACTTCGGTAATCATACGAAAAAACCTACGTAGAATTTTGATTGCTACTTTTACACTTGGGACGTCACCTTGTGCAAAGTTCGTCGATGAAAGCTCATCAGCTTGAACGGAACCTAACAGATGAAAATATATTTAATAAAGATCTAATGAAAGTGGTGGAATCTATCTTGGGTAGACCTAAGCTGAGGAATTTTAATGCAAAATTTAAAAGGTATTATAATGATAAGGTGGTCAAGGGGTTGCACAATGTGTTAAGAAAATGCCACAGACTTTGATTAAAGTTGCTGAGTGTACAACAGATATAAAACAAAAGGCAAGAAGTCAATACTGGGACAATTTTTTAGGGATACTGGTAGTTCAAAAAGCTTGAGCCAGGTCTGGAAGGGTGTCAATAAAGCTAGGGGCTTTAGAAAGAAACTTAATTTTCATCCAAATCCTAAAGATGAAGCTAATTATCTAAATAACTATTGGTCATATTCCTCTAGTCGTTCAAGTATTCTAAATAATGTCAAGAGCTGTTTGAGAAACACAGGAGATTATGTGATAAAGTATCTTGTGAATAATAATGTTAGATGTCTATCGCTTGTAGATATTATAGGGGATTTGATGAGGCAAATAACGATGTGAATTTAGAGTGTTTGGTGAATAAAGACGCGAAAGGAAAACTACTGAACTGGATTACAGATTCTTTAAGCAATAATTTTTTGGGACTTCTCAAATTCTCGTCTATGTTTACGAAATCCTAATTCAATGTGCAGATGAAAGAAGTTTGATCAATGTTATTGACGAATTTAAATGTTTGAGTTTTCGTTTAGGGCGGGCTATTAATGAAAATAAAACAAAAATAACAGTCAATAACTGCCGATGAAAAAGAATTTTCGTTGAATGGAATAAGATTGGAAAAATTAGCTAGTTATAAATATCTTGGAATGTATACTAATGCTGTGTATCAAATCGCTTATGTTATTAAAATGAGGGTGCCAGGGCTAAAACGTTTAAGAGTGTATCTAATAGAGGAAATGGTATTGGTGTGTCTGTTTGGAGTTAAGTATTTCTAAGCACTGTAAGGAGTATTATTGACTATTCAGCCCCATTATTGTTGTCTTATTCAGACAAGGATATTAGGCCATTTGAGGTTGTGCAAAATAAAAGAATGAGGATTGTACTTGGTTGTGCGAGGACAACAAAATGCAGTTCATGAGAATGGAACGGAATATTCCGAGTGTTATGCATAGAATTTAAGAATTACCTGTGATCTCGGCTCTAAGACTCATTAGAGGTGGAGATTACAGTCTACAGTTTGCTGTAGATCAATTTAGATTCGCCTTTGATAGAAGCTTTTGGATGAATACTTATGCCAAGAGACTTTATAAAATACTCTTTGAGTAAAATGCAATAGATTTCAGTGAACCTGTTCTAGGAAATATTGATATCTGCATGCATACAAATAGAGGCATTAAAAATTTGGAAAAAAAAACTTGTAATACCCAATAACTAGAAAATTTATTTGTTGAAAAACTGTTTAGATATCGAAAGGATAATGTTATAAAATTCTACAGTGATGGATCTGTCAAAGGAAAATAAAGCAGATTCTGTTGTAGTTATGGGAGAATTCTTGAATATGATATAAGTGTTGAGGAAAGATTGTCGAAAAGGATTGCTGGTTGGAATATACAGTAGAAAAGAATAAAAGTGTTATGGCGTTGTTGACTGTCTAAGGGCTTTATTTACCTTGAATAGAAAAACGTCTACTAATAATTTAATCTTAGGATGTAGACAATGTATACAAAAAATAAATTGATTTGAGTGTGAGGTAAATTTCTTGTAGATACCGTCTCATTGCGGTATTTACTTTAGTAAAGTAGCTGACTGTTTGGCTAAGAATGGGTGTGACAAGAAGATCGCATAATACAATTGTATATTAAGCATTGCCTGAATAAATTCTGAAATAACAAGAGTGAGGAAGCAGTGGGAGTTTGATAGTGCTCGTATAATAGGATACGAGAGCATGAAACAACAATGTCGTTATTTTTATGATAGACTTTCACCCTGATATAACTCTTTAAGGATGAGCTTACGGTTTGGATACAGATATACAGTATTTGGGAGTATGATGAGGGTTCTGAAAGAATGTCTTGCGAATTGCGTAGTAATGCCAAATCACATACCTGCTATCATTATGTTTTGGACTTTCATAGTTTGGAAGAATTCAGGGATTGTAATATTGATATGTCTGAGGTGATTTGCATTATTCGAATTAGCATTGTGGTTATCAGAATCTTGGAAAAGTTTTCAAAGTTGATATACGATTTTATCTATTTTGGTTCAATGTTAGGATATTTGTTAATTATTTTTTACAACATTTATAAACAAAGTAGTTGTATCATAGATTGTTCAGTATACTGCTGAGTGGGCTTGTTATCACGCTGACATGGTCCTTTTGATATATGATTATTGTCATTCTATATTTTCAATTTGAATTTGAATTTGAACCTCCACCTAAAAATGTTACAAAGGCATTTGCAAATGTATTACTTAAGTACTATTTGTATATGGAATTTGAAACTTGTTTTTTTCTTGAAAACATAATAGAGGCTATGACTGAGGGTAAAAATTCACTCGGTATTCATTTGTTCCTTAGCACCAGACAAACAATTCCTCAATTGGAACAAACTACAAGGGAAACCCTGCTTCTACCCTTTCATCAAACCCAAAGCATATTCGTGACACTTATATAAATCTACACCCTCACAGGACAAAAATTCAAGCGGTATATGTTCAATATGATCGGGCTTAGTTTTAGTTTCTTTATTTTTTTTCATCCCACTACTACTTTAATTACAACATATACACCTTGTCTAAAGGAAAAGACTTTACCGCCCGCAGTATAAAACATTTAGTTTATTTTTGTAATTATCTTATATGTGAATGTATATATCTTAGTAACAAGTTTTCTAAAGTGTTCATATTTTTTCTCTTAGTTTATTAGAAAACGTTAACAAATAATTTGATATAGCTTAAATCCGGAGCTAATTAATTAATGAGAGTGTTATAGTAAATATTAATGAATGATCAAAGAAGTAAAGCAAATATGGCTAGAGTATATGGATAACTTTAATAGATATTCTAATATAAAGTGAAATTGAATGTAAAAAAAAGAGATTATTTACAATATGTATTCGTATAGAAAATAGAAATCAACCTTAAAAATATATATTTGCGACATGATTACAATACACGAAATACGTAGTCAGTGATTTTTACCGATGAAAAATATTAGAAAAAAAAAAATAGAAAACTTTCCAAATTATAAGTTACATAAGGAATTTCAGCTTTATAGAAGCCCATTTTTCAGTGTTAAAAACCATTAATTGAAAATAACTTACAGTGGAAAATACTTTTGCGTTATTACAAATATTTGTTATCTCTCTCTCTCTCTCTCTCTCTCTCTCTCTCTCTCTCTCTCTCTCTCTCTCTCTCTATGTATATGCATATGTAAATGGATATATATATATATATATATATATATATATATATATATATATATATATATATATATATATATATATATATATATGTATGTATGTATATGTATATGTATATCTATATGTATATGTATATACGTATATTTATATATATATATATATATATATATATATATATATATATATATATATATGTATATATATATATATATATATATATATATATATATATATATATATATATATATATATATATATATATATATATATATATATATATATATATATATATATACATATATAAATATATATATAGATATATATATATATGTGTATATATATACATATATAAATATATATATAAATATATATATATATATATATATATATATATACATATATATATATATATATATATATATATATATATATATATATATATATATATATCCATTACCAGGCCACTGTAAGTTAAAGGCCTAAAACGTCTTTTCATACCGTCTGCTTATGTTCTTTCTATACCAGTCTATACCTGCAAATATTCTTAGTTCGTTAATTCATTGTTTTCTTTTTCCTTGCCTGCCTCGTTTGGATTTTATATAATACCATTCTCATTATATGTCCTAGCCATTTCCATTTCTTTTGATTACGTGTTGTTAGAATATCCTCTACTTTAATTTGCTCTCGTATACAATTTACTCTTTTTTTCTGTCATTACAGTTATTTCCATCATTATTCTTTCCATAGCTCTTTGAATTGTAACTAGTTGATGTTCTATGTAGTGAGGAGTAAAGTTTATGCAAAATTTAATACCGGTAGGACCATCTGATTAAATACTTTTCTGTTCGCAGAAATTGACATTTTAATTTTCTTAATCTAAATTTCTTTACCAAAAGATCTTAATCCCATGGTTATCCTTCTTTCAATTGCGGTCTTATAGCGTGGGGAAACACTGTTTGTCCTAAGTACGTATATTCATTAACATTCATGGTGGACCATCCCGTTTTAGTTTAAATGAATAACATAATCATTTGTATAGGTGAACTTTTCATATATTTCATAATATTATTACTAATAAAATATTTATAAACTATTATATTAAATCAATTTTAACTTATATGTTTTCCTCAAAAGCACACACTCTCGGTGTGTCTTCCCTGATCACATTTAAGTTAGATCCTAGTTTTGCAACAAAATGCTATTGGCGAAATAGATTAAGATAATTTTCCCCACATGTGGGAATATAGCAGATTGTATCCTGATATAAATGGTGGGACACACAAAGAGTTTGACGAGCAACTATATTTCATGGAAGTGAAGAGTTAATAGGCCAAATATAATTGAAGCTGATAAGGATAATTCTTTTTAATTCCCATTTCAAGGGATGAAAGGGAAAAGTATAACCAAACCGTAGGCGGTATATTTAACGTGCTAGGTGGTAAGTCTTAGCAGTCCATGTTTGCCAAAGGTTGTACAATTATAAGCTGATGAGAAGACTATTGGAGAAACGAGAAATTCTGGGTGTGGAAGAAATGTCCCCCTAAGTGTCGATGAATTTGCTGACAGCAGGGGGACGGATTGGGTTTTAGGTGATAGACAAGATGTCTCTTCAGCTTCTACTCTCGATGTCTGGGGGACGATCTCCCAAATAGGTATGGAACTGCAGGGGCCACTTGCCTTAGTTACGTAGGCACTTGGCATCACAAGGAACTGGCTATCCCATGATGAATTTCGCCAACGATCTTATATGAATTTAGCCAGTTTATAAAGAAATTAAAATGACAGATTGATCCCTAGTCCCGGTCGTATCTGAGTACTGATAATTTCCCGGTTTATAGATACTAAATAAAAATAGAAAATTGGTAATTGGAATGTTAGAACCATGAATCACATTTGAAAATTACAGCAAGTGGAGAATGAATTTATAAAACATAGTTTGGATATCTTTGCCTCCAAGTGAAACATTGTCCAAGGTGATTGGTAATGAAATCATAGACCCAAGCATATATATATATATATATATATATATATATATATATATATATATATATATATATATATATATATATATATATATATATATATATCTACTTTGAAAAAACAGATGCAGTTGGATGAGGAGGGGTAGGAAAGATAATGACACCAAGAGCAGAAATGGCATAGCCGAAAAGGAAAGCTGTAAATAGTAGTTTGTTGCTTGCAAACTTTAAATCAAAGCTGTGCAATATGAGTATGATTTCCCCGAAAAAAGGAAAATGGGTACTATGATGAAATTCAGTGTGTAATACATGAGATATCAGAGGGAGATAGGAAAATTGTGATTGGTGACCTCAACACTGAATTAGGAAGGAATAAAAAAACGTATAGAGAATGTGATGGGTGTTGAAGGTCTTGGCGAAGTTGCAAATGAGAATGGAGCACATTTTATATGTTTTTGTTCAACCAACAATCTTCTTAATGGAGGTACTCTTTTTCAGCGCAAGGCCATCCACAATTACACATGGTCTTCAGCATCTGGCAATTACAAAAATCAAGTAGATCCCATAACTAAAATAAAGAAACGTGGAGGACTCTAAGAATTATAAGAAACTATAGAGGTGCAGTTATTGGTAGTGATCACCGGCTCCTTATTGCCACAATGAAATTAAAACTTTAAGGATCAAACAGAAATGTAGAAAGAATACTTAGGTTTGATAAAACTCAGCTCAAGATAAGCATATTTGCACTTAACTGTAGGAATCAATTTGTAGTCCTACAGACTGTAGGATATGAAGAGCTGCCAGATGATGAATAATGGTGTGAAATTACGAACATATATCAGTTAGTTTGTAGTGAGCTTTTGGGACATGCCGTTACAAATAAGGAAACTATGGGTATCAATTGACACTTGGGAAACTATATAAAGGAAGCAAAGACAAATTGATTGTTGAAAGTTTCCGAGGAAGAAAGGAAAATTACAAGGTAAAGCATGCTAAGTATTCCAATATTGATAGTGAGGTCATCAGAAAAGCCAGGAATGACAAGAAAGAATATTTAAACAGGAAAGCAGACGAGGCTGACAGAGCTATAAATTCATGAAATTTATTCGGTTTAAGAATTGATCATAAAATTATTATGTAAATCTCTACTGGGACCAAAAAAAAAAAAAAAAAAAAAGAAACATATACCCATCTAAAAGAGAGGTGGGTCTGATATAGCAACATAAAAAGAAGAAAGTGAATATTAGATGGAATACTTTAGTGACCTCATGAATCGGACATATGAAAGGAATAATTTGATGGATATACCTAAAACTGAGGAAGATCTTGATTCAGTGTCTTTGAAATTGAAGTTATCGTTAAAAAATTCCAGATATGGACATTCCTCGGATGGAATAACTGCCAAGATGATTTTGGCTGAAAATGGAGTGACTCCCGGAATACATACAAGATTATATTGTAAAATGTGGCATGCAGGTGACAAACCTGAGGAATGGGAGCGGTGAATGCTGGTAAAAAATGCAAAATAAAGGAGATCTGATTGATTGTAATAATTACATACGTATCGCACCTACATCAGTCGTCATAAAAGTATATAGTATGCTCAGTCTTAAGAACTATAGAGTAAGATTGATGAAATGCTGAGATATGAACAAACAGGATTTCAAGAAGGCAGAAGTTGTACTAACCAAATTTTCATTTCAAGACATGTTGTACAGCAATGTGAAGAATATAGAAATACACTTTAGATGGCTTTTGTGGACTATGAAAAAGCCTTTGTTTGTGTGCACTGCCCAATTTTGTGGAGAGTCCTGCATTATTATGGAGCTCTTTTAAATTTGGCCATTTGAATCATGTCTGTTCATGGGCATAGCGAGTGCAAAAGTGAAGTTGATGAAGCCCTATCAAATAATTTTCCAGTGAACTTAGTTGGTAACAGGAAATTGGTTGACCTGGAATATGCTGATGACAGCGTCCTTATTAGAAAAACTCCACAGGATTTGCAAAGCTTGCTTACCAGAATGAATGAAATATCACATGAGTCTGGGCTCAATATAAGTAGAAGAAACACGGATGGGATGAGAACAGAATATGCATAGGCGAGATGAAATATTTTTAGAAGGAGAAAGAATTAATGAGGTGGAGTCAT
>NC_090726.1:83169880-83174880 GCF_036898095.1 Palaemon carinicauda | reverse complement strand
ATTTTACCAATCTTAGATGTAGCATACATTGAGGGACAGTTCCTCTAAAGACGTAGTGCAGGCATGTGTAACTTCTCACCAAGTGGGCTCCTCATTTCACTGTATCTGAAAAAGTGAGGGCTATATGATAATACATATATGCAAGAAATATTACTTAACCAATTTATAATGATCTTTTTCTGCAATTTTCGTTGTTATATTTGCCCTACTATGTAAGTCAACGTAAAACTAATTTATCTTTCATTATGCTCTAATGATAATAATGATGGTTATTTGTGTAAATAGATATTATTCAAAATATTTCAATTACCTAGAAAATCTTCTGGGATGCAGAAAAACATATCTAGCCTAGGAATTTTCACCATTGTAGAGCTGGTAGCTGAGAGTCTCAAATGATAGGCTGAGACTCCTTTTAACAGTTTATCCTGTCCTTGACTGAGAAAAAACATACTGACTTATCTATATCCATACACAAGTTTAAATTTGTTTTGCTGAAAATTTGGTCTTCTCTAAATTACATTTATCACAATCCCCAGATTTTGACAAAGTAAGAGCAGTGTGTCCCAATAATGACAAAGTTTGGACCCTTATTTTGTTTATATAAGCATGTTCCTCATATTCTAAATAAAACGTATCCTGTTAGCATGAACCCATACCAAAACCGACGTAAACAGTTGAGTGAATACCTGAGGGTCTGTAGATATCCCAAAGAAAAGAACTTTGAACTAGAAAATTGTTTTTCCTAGGACAAAGAATATATAGTCAATACTTATTAGAAAATACTATTTAAGGGTATCTGAAAATAAGTGTACCTGAGAACTAGTGAGATCATAAAATCGTTCCTCCTTACTGCAAGGCTGACCATTTAGGGAGTTTCCATCCTGAATCGAATCTTGTGGGTAAACTTGTTCAAGGCTGACAAGTTTATAACAGATATCCATTCCCCTGAAGTTTATTCAACCAGAAACAAATGGTAAGACAAGCCTGGATACCTGTCCTGTTCTTTTATAGCCCCTACAAATAGCATATTCTGTACCCTTGAGAATAAGGCGAGAAATTATCCTGTTATTTGAAGAAAAGAGGACTGAATCCTCAGAGTTGGAATGAGGGAAAGGGTAGAGCTGGTGAACGGAATGTGGTAACGGAACTCAAAAACGTCCACCGTTCACTTACCTGCCCCGTGAAACTCCCACATCGTCGATCTCTCTGGCCGGCCATAGCGGAGTGAGTGCCTCGTCTGCCTTTACTTCTACAATTTAGGGCACGAGCCCTTTAATTTCAAAAGAATTGACCAAACTCAATAGCGTTCAACAAACTTCGCTGTGTTCAGAAAGTAGATGATCTAGAATCGTTCTTAGGCTCAGGTCTAGAATTTGATGCTGAAGTTTCCCTAATCAATGGATGTGACTTCCTATGGTTGTTCGAGGTTTGAGGTCTCCTCTATGATACTGCACAGTTTGAAAAATGAGTCCTAGTTTGACTTCCTCAAATTATTTATAGCAAGCACTACCTATTCTGTAGGAATCGGGGAAGGTCTTTGCAGAAAAGAATTTTGAAAATGTTGTACCTTTCTTTGGTTCAACTGCTTAGAGATATTGGAGGTCTTCCCATGTCACTTCCTCATGACCTAGTTGGCCCACTTTTTTGGTCACCTGATGGACCCCAAAATCCAGAGATTGTGCTCCTGATAGATTAAGGGCTTTAAACTGCTTCATCTTCTCAGAGTCGGTGAGGTCCTAGTTTTTAGGTCAAGTACCCCACGATCATGACAAGTGATCTCACAAAGACGCTGTTTGCAGGGTTAACATCACTGTACCTTCTGTATTAAAATCTTCCGAAGCCATAAGAATAATATTTTGAGCTGTCATTCTTGTAGCTGACATAAACATTGTCAGGGTAGTGACAGTGACCTGCTTTCAGTGAATCCTTAGTGGTTGATACATGCATATTGAGTTTATTGAATACTTCCTTTTCATGTTTGGACCTATGTAGTTCAAGACATCAAAATCACATTTGGTGAGCGACACAACTGATGTCTATCTACTTTCCTCCCTCTGATTAGTGAGCTGTGGGCTTCTCAAGGCCTGTTAACTCTCCTATTAACTTCTAAAAGTGATCTATTGTAAAGACATATTGTTTACTTAATATTTGGACTTTTATCATTTTTACTGATATATTAAAGAAGAATCATGAATGATATTGTCTCCAATTCCTTTCTTATGAATTATGACCCTTTCCCAGGTACTGGAAGAATGCAGTAATGAAGAGAAGATAATAACAAGATGAAAAGTTCAGTTCAAAATTAACGCCACTGAGGCAGCAAATATTTTCAATTGATAATAATAATAATAATAATAATAATAATAATAATAATAATAATAATAATAATAATAATAATAATAATAATAATAATAATAATAAGTTTCATTGAAGGTTATAGCTGCTTCATTGGTATTAATTTTGTGTTTGAGCTTTCCAATTGCACGAATTCTCTTTATCACATCATTACTGCATGCTAAAAGTAGCTGCACTATGTTGGTCATCGGTATGTTGAAGAACAAATTACTAAGAAAAAATAAAAGATTATACAGGGAACAACTCGAGAGGGTGTCTGGGAGTTTTTTCTCATCCTCAGAATACAAGTGGATAGATGTGAGCCGGGCAGGCTCTATCTACACAGGTCCTGACAGCCTGCCTGTGACTAAGACTCTCCCAGTGAATGCATTAGCCGGTTAGGCAGCAGTTGGGGACTCACTGGACCTGGTAGCGGAGTAGCGAAATAGCTCGTCGGACATCATACCCTGCACAGGGAGCGTCTCAGCCAATCACCACCCAGCTCTGGGAGCTCAGCCCAGTGTTACTCAGACCTATCCTAATTCCTATGACCATAAGTGTAGCTGTAGCCTGACTGTGATTGGTCCGCTATTGGCGAGTGCCTCAGCCAATGTTAGAGCTGCTTCGTCACAAATTCGGTACTACCTCTGCTCAAGGGGACCAATCAACGACCAGCGCCATAATTGGCTACCGTCTTATTACTGATTGCCCTCATGCTCGTCGATGTTAGTGATGGGTTAGTTGGAGTTCCTATGGCAGAAGGGGAAGAGGAACATTTCTTGTGTAGTTTTGAAGTTTGGCTTTTCCTGCTGTATGACCATGGCCTCCTGGATCCCTAGTTGTGCTTTCCATGGCATTGCCAATGATCGTGGTATTGTCAGTGATTCCATAGCTTTTAATATTATTGGTGTACAACAGGAGTTTGTACATCTTAATAGCATCATGTTGACGTGGCAGGACCAACGTTTAGAAAGTATCATCGTTATCATCCCAATTTAACAGCCGGGCCATCCAAGGACTAGCCATTGGTAGGAATAGGAGACATTATACTTCTTCAGAAAATCCTTCATGGGAGGGACTGGTTTGTTCTTCATAATAAGGTATCTAGTCCACGTTGTTTGATAATAAATTATCAAGTTGATCTCAGTATCCACATTATTTTAATGTTAATTTTTTATTTTTACTTGCTTCCTTTCCATACCGGGCTATTTTCCCTGTTGGATCCCCCGGGATTATAGCATCCTGCTTTTCTGACTAGGGTTATAACTTGGAAAATAATAATAATAATAATGATAATAATAATAATAATATTAATAATAACAATAAGAAGAAGAAGAAGAAGAAGAAGAAGAAGAAGAAGAAGAAGAAGAAGAAGAAGAAGAAGAAAAATTAAAAGAAGAAGAAGAAGAAGAAGAATACAGTTATGTATTAAAAAGATTTTTCATGTTTTCGTATAGGAATTATAAATTTTATCGAAACTGCTATCAATTACTAACATCTAATTGATAGAGAATACTTAATACTCAAGTTACAAGGGATATTATTCTTTTGAATAGTGATCATTCAAGGATTATTTCAGTTATTAGATTTTATTGCAGAAGAAAAAAAAAATGATCCAAGTATGTCCATTCAAACTTCTATTCTTAGACATTTCATTTGTAATTATTATTATTATTATTATTATTATTATTATTATTATTATTATTATTATTATTATTATTATTATTATTATTATAACCTGTTGCAGTTGCACTTTGATCAAGTCCTTCAAGTGTCATCTTCAACTCATGGAATAAAACCTATACAAAATAATTCCGTACTATTGGTTTCACCATTCATTGATTATGAATGAAGGTTATTACGCTGAACTGAAGAATATATGCAACCATTAATTATAAATGTAAATTGTTAACAAGAACTGTCCATGTACTACAAGCAATATTTCTAAACAAAAATACGAATTATTCTTATTTTTGTTTTTAGTTATTTATCTATTTTGTTCTATAAGGTAACGAAAATATTTTATGGTCAACAACCTTTATAGATCTACATAGTCTTTGTCTCGCAAGCCATTGTATGCTGGAATTATGTATAAGTTTAATCAATGTTTTGAAGTTTTGAGATAAAATCAATCAAATTTTCTTTTTTTTTTACACATGTTACTTTTTTTTACCAGATAATTGTAACAGTAGTTATATTATGCAATTCCATATACCAAAGCATTAAGTACATCATTATTTTATACCATTTAATATTTGACTAGAATTATGTACCACATATGATTAAAGGTTGATTGATTTTACCACACATTAATAAAAAAAAAGTGGAAATACTACCATAAAAATATATAGATTTCAACAAAGGTAAATGAAAAGATAGTGTTATTTGGGAGTTAGCTGCTATCGATTTATTTAACTGATTTTTGTTAAGGTTGTGTGGTGCTCTAGTATACAACAGTGTTTTCTTACTAATTAAATCTCAAAACTAGAGCCATCAGAGATTTCTGAGCTCTACCGAAGGCAATGGATCTATATGTGGTGAAAATTTCGTCAAACTCCGTCGAGTAGTTTTGACCTAATCCTGTCTACAGACTCACAGACAAATAAAAAACATAAATCCGGATCCGAATCCTCTCCAAAAGGTTAATGGGGTCGTCCTTGACCTAA
>NC_090726.1:83149880-83159880 GCF_036898095.1 Palaemon carinicauda | reverse complement strand
AACGCGTATTTAAAATTAACAATGTGGATAACGACATAAGCAACAAAAATATAACACCAGCAACAAAAACCAAAGAAAAAAAAAAACATTGATTGGGATAAAAAAATTTTGACTTAAATTACATTTCCAAGCAACCAATCTTATACTCTCTTTTTTTTGTGTCATACCTAAGCACAAGAAATATTTTATTACTAAGTAAACAAAGTTAAAAAATAGTTTGAGTACGAGAGCAATAATAGATTTCTTACCTTCGCCGAACGTTAATAGAGTTGTCCATGGCCTGAGATTTATTTCTAGTGGAAATATCGCCAAACCTCGTCAAATTGTTTGGACGTTATATTTATAATGGCATAAAAAGGCAAATCCGGATCTAGAATATGGATCAATATCAAGATCCGGGTTTTCTCTAAATTGATTGGGGTAATCCATGACCTAAGATCTGTCTGTGGTGAGTATTTGGTTAAAATCCGTACACAGATACAAGAAAAAAAATGTAAATCCAGATCAAGAATCCCGATTCGGATCGAGATCAGCTCCAAAACTTAATGGGGTCGCCCATGACCTTATACTTTTATTTATTTATTTATTTGTTTTTTTTTTTAGTATTATTGACGTTTTATTCAAAAAAAAAAAAAAAAAAAGGCATGTCCGGTTATGGAATCCCGAAGTCGATCCGGATCACCTCCAAAATATAATGGGCTCCTTCATGACGTAATCTCGAACCATGGAGAAGATTTCGTAAAAATCTGTCGATTAGTTTTAATGTTATGGTGTCCACAGATACACGAAAAATACAAATCTGAATCTGGAATCCTGTCCCGGTTCCGGACCAGATCCAAAATTAAATCAGGTCGTCCTTGGCCTAAGGTCTATATACAATGAAAATTCCATCAAAATCCGTCTAGTAGTTTTAACTTAATTCTGTCCATGGCCAAACAGAAAAATATTGGCAGACACAGACAAACAAGTGAATAAATTAATGAAGCGACTCGATTCCATAACCTCCTTTACAGAGGTGATAAAGCCCACTAACAGAGCCAAAATATATGATAATGCAAACACTAAAAATATACATAAATTTATAATATAATTTTCCGTATTTAGATAGTTTTAATAAGTTTCATCTCGTCTCAGTAATGAAAGGTTGTACGTTTCATTTCGGATCAGCATGAATACTGATGGGTTGTTTGTTTTTCAACTGTTATGTTCATCCGATCTGGGAAACAGGGTTAGCTAATGCCTTGTAAAGGTTCACACTCGCGGAATGAGAGAGAGAGAGAGAGAGAGAGAGAGAGAGAGAGAGAGAGAGAGAGAGAGAGAGAGAGCGAATAAAACTCGGGTAAAACTCGCTGGTAAAGAGACTGATGTCTCACCAGGTAAATCCTCGGACAGCTAGATTAGTGTCAGGTTCAGATTTCCTTTTATGGGCTCTCGTGGCATGGTTGGTTTCGACCTGGCCTTTCATTAGAAGGGGCTAGCGTTCGATCCCAAGTATGAGGTAGAAATTTATTTCTATTTGAACACGATGTTGTGTTGATATTTATCCATATTGACTCATTAGGGGTAATTTGAATGAATTACTACCAATTGTGTCACGTGGTGGCCCGGGGAAATCGGGTAAAAGTCGCTGGTAAAGAGACTGATGTCTCACCAGGTAAATCCTCGGACAGCTAGATTAGTGTCAGGTTCAGATTTCCTTTTATGGGCTCTCGTGGCATGGTTGGTTTCGACCTGGCCTTTCATTAGAAGGGGCTAGCGTTCGATCCTAAGTATGAGGTAGAAATTTATTTCTATTTGAACACGATGTTGTGTTGATATTTATCCATATATATATATATATATATATATATATATATATATATATATATATATATATATATATATATATATATATATATATATATATACACATATATATTTATATATATATATATATATATATATATATATATATATATATATATATATATATATATATATATATATTTAAGCAAAAACCGATAAATCAGTTGGAACCTTTGACCAGGGACGCCTCTCCATGTCCTAAAATAAAACAAAGAAAAAATTTTCATCTTTTCAATTGAGCGTCTGAAAGAATTGATATAAAAATAAAAATTTTGACCGGGTGTCACCGGTCGCTTGCTTTTGACATTACCCATAGTCATAAAACAAAACACTGTGATTCGTGATAAATTCATGGAGATAAAATGTAGTATTCTACACCTCTACTATGCTGAGGAACGCATTATAACTCTAACCTCTGATAGGTATTACCTCTTACTACGTGTTTCCTGTTTCCTACCTTGTTTCTTCTTTCTACCTCTTACCTCCTACCTCCTACATCCTGCATTCTTATAGTTATACCTCCTACCTCCTTCATCTTTTATCCTACATCTTATATTCTTATGTCCCCGGTCGCGCTTGCCAGCGCTGTGATACCTCCTACCTCCTACCCTCCCCATCCTACCTTCTACCCCTTACATCCTACCCCCTATCTTTTACCTCCTACCTCCTACATCATACCTCTTATCTCCTACCTCCTACATAACATCTTGCCTCTTACCTCCTACCTCTTACCGCTTACCTCTTATAAGAGGTACATCTCTTACCTCCTACCCTCAACCTCCTACATCTTTTATCCTACATCCTAGATCTTTATACCTCCTACCTCTTACCTCTAACCTGCGACTTCCTACCATCCAAATCCTACCTCTTACCTCTTACCTCTTACCTTCTACTTCCTACCTCTTACCATCTACTTCCTACTTCCTACCATCCACATCCTACCTCATACCTCTTACCTCTTACCTCTTACCATCTACTTCCTACTTCCTACCATCCACATCCTACCTCTTACCTCTTACCTCTTACCTCTTACCTCTTACCTCCTACCTCTTACCTTCTACTTCCTACTTCCTACCTCTTACCTCTTACCTTTTACCTCCTACCTTTTCTACACATTTTCTTTTGTACCCTGCCTCTTTCATTTCTTACCTTTCAACGCTTAATTCACTAGCATACCTCCTACTTCCTACCATTCACATCCTACCTCTTACCTTTTACCTCTTACCTCTTACCTTTTACCTCTTACTATCTACTTCCTACTTTCCTACCATCCACATCTTACCTCTTACCTCTTACCTCTTACCTCTTACTATCTACTTCCTACTTTCCTACCATCCACATCCTACCTCCTACCTCTTACCTTTTACCTTCTACCTATTACCTTCTGCTTCCTACTTCCAACCTCTTACCTCTTACCTTTTACCTCCTTTAGATTTACTTTTACATCTTACCACATGCCTTATTTGTTTACCTTAAAATTTGTTTACCTTTTACCTCCCTTACTATTTACCTCGTACCTCCTACATCCATTCCTTGACCGCCTATCTACAACTTATGATAATTTTTTACCTATTAGTATTACGTCCTAATCTCTACAATCAACTGCATTCCCCTTCATCATAATATACATCAACATGGACATCTATCAAGTAACTTATCGTTCCTACAAGACGTACCTACATGCTACACGCTACCGTGTGATCTACATTAGTCTTTAATGCCGAGTCCTGTGACTGACATGAAAGATAAGTCAATTACCATTACTACCTTCTCTCAAAAATTGGCAACTCCTCGTCATGACTATGGGTAATGTCAAAAGCAAGCGACCGGTGACACCCGGTCAAAATTTTTATTTTTATATCAATTCTTTCAGACGCTCAATTGAAAAGATGAACATTTTTTCTTTGTTTTATTTTAGGACATGGAGAGGCGTCCCCGGTCAAAGGTTCCAACCGATTTATCGGTTTTTGCTTAAATATCACTCTTTTTTTGCGCAAGCGTATGTTATCTATTCCTTGGTCAGTAGCCGTGACGTAATTTTCATCGTTATTACACTACTGAACTGCCGGCTGCCTCAAATCCCGTACAGTTTCCCACAGATAACACCGAAGAATTCGCCGCAGTATGAACAGAATAGCTTATAAAGCTAGGTGATCTACTAACACCACGGGACCAAACGTACACAATCGAAAGGTCAAGCAGCTTTATATATGTTGTTAAACTACTAAAAGTAAAACACCTGAGCAGCTTGTTCGGGCATCAAAAAGTAAGCCATACCGCTTATCTGAAATAGTGTCGTGTTATCTCTTATGTTACCTTACCCCACGAGATAATGGATGATAAGGTAAATTCCAGCATAATGTAGGCAACACCTAAGTTCAGACTTTCAAAATCTTGTGTTGAACGTCTTTCTAACTCCTTAAGAAACAGAGCTAATGAACATTATCGTAAGCAGGAGAAGGAGTCGTTCAATAACAAAGATCACTTGACTTCAGATGTGACATCACGTGATTATCCGAACCATCATAGCAATAATCTAAGACTATGGTTTTAAAATTTGGGGTCGAACGTCTTTGTAGCTCATATCATTCGGGGGCCGATATACAAGCGTTCCCGCTAGTAT
This sequence comes from Palaemon carinicauda, assembly GCF_036898095.1. NCBI lineage: Eukaryota > Metazoa > Arthropoda > Malacostraca > Decapoda > Palaemonidae > Palaemon > Palaemon carinicauda. The sequence goes on along the minus strand of NC_090726.1, from coordinate 83,155,412 downwards.
ACTATTTCAAACCTATGTCACGTGACCTTACCCCACGTGACCATCTAAATGCGTCTGCAAATAGCCAAGGCCGCAATTTAAGTTCAGACCTACAAAACCTGAGGTCAAACGTCTTTCTAGCTGATTCAGAGGCTGAGAAACAAGCATTGCCGTTATAGTACCTTTTGAAAACTCATGCCACGTGACCCTACCCCACGTGACCACCTGGTCACATCCGCACATAGCCTAAGCCACCCCTTAGAAGTTTATCTTCAAAACCTGGGTTCGAACATCTTTCTAGCTTATTCAGAAGCTGAGAAATAAGCTCCCCGTTTTTGCTTTTGAAACGTCTATCTCTATATCTACCTATCTATCTATGTCACGTGACCTTACCCCACGTGACCATCTAAATGCGTTCGCAAACAGCCTAGGCCACAATTTAAGTTCAGACCTAGAAAACCTGGGGTCAAACGTCTTTCTAGCTGATTCAGAGGCTGAGAAACAAGCATTGCCGTTATAGTACCTTTTGAAAACTCATGTCACGTGACCCTACCCCACGTGACCACCTGGTCACATCTGCACATAGCCTAAGCCACCCCTTATAAGTTTATCTTCAAAACCTGGGGTCGAACATCTTTCTAGCTTATTCAGAAGCTGAGAAATAAGCTCCCCCGTTTTTGCTTTTGAAGCGTCTATCTCTATATCTACCTACCTCTATATATATAGAACACTGAATGTTTATGCAAAATATGCCATATTCTGGCATATCTCTGATGGGATATCTCTGGACCCTTAAAAGATAGGGACTTGAAACTTTCAGGATCGCCTAGAAATAATAAGAAAAGGCAAATCCTAAAGTTTCAAGCTTCTACTTTGTCGGGAAAGTACTTTTCTAAAAAAACATATTTTCGCGTTTTGGTAATCTTATATAACAGCACTGGCCGCATTTTTGAGAGAGGGCGTTGTTTTGTCCCCGGTCGCGCTTGTCAGCGCTGTGATATATATATATATATATATATATATATATATATATATATATATATATATATATATATATATATATATATATATATATATTTATATATATATATATATATATATATATATATTCAACAACAACAACAACGACAAGAATAATTATAACAATGCTACTATTACTACTACTACTACTACTACCACTACTACTACTACTACTACTACTACTACTACTGGTAAAAAAAATAATAATAATAATAATAATAATAATAATAATAATAATAATAATAATAATAATACGTGAAATATTTCATTTACCCCATACACATAAAGATTTACAAACTAAGAAAAAATCATCAGACAAATATAGTAAATAAAAAACAATATTATATAGTTGGATAGATAGATAGATAAATAATAAATAGATAGATAGATATATAGATAGATAGATACATAGATGTAGATAATATAATGTATCTTAAAAACATATTACCATCATAATATTCAATTTTCCTTATTACCTACGTGAAGGAGGTTTTAAAATCTAGTTGGTTTATATATTTACTTGATTGTTTGTGTGTGGATAGGATTACGTCTAAACTAGAAGGAAAAATTTTACGAAAATTCCACCACAGATAGACCTTAGATCATGGACGACCCCAATCAGATTTGGAGATGATCAGAATACAGATTCTTTATATGTATTAGTATGTTTCACCATTTTTAAAGTAACGTCAAATCAAATTGACTGATTATGACGAAATTTCCACTACTGATAGATATTTGGCCCTGGACAACTTCTATAGGTGATCCGGTTCCGCGTCCCGAACCCAGATCCGGATTGCATTTGCCACACTTTGGCCGAAGTAAGAATTCTCTGATTACAATATAAATACAAAGAGATATTGTAACGGTATTATTTTGTTTTCTTATTGTACATCTCGCTCTACACCTCTGTGTTAACAGTAGGTTGGCCAGTCCCCCACCCACGGGTTGATATACTACCGAATTACATTGGATCACTCTCTCTGATTATGGCTCATTTTTCTTTTGCCAACACATACGCCGAATAGTCCAGCCTATTCTTTCCACACTCTCCTCTGTCTTCATACATCTGACAAGACTGAGATAACCAAGCAATTCTTCTTTCTTCAAGCGGTTAACTACTTTACCCTACTTGTCCAGTGACTACTTTCTTCTTGGTAAGGATAGAAGAGACTCTTTAGCTATAGTAAGCAGCTCTTTTAAGAGTAGGACACTCGCAAATAAAACATTTGTTCTCTAGTCTTAGGTAGTGCCATAGCCTCTGTACCATGGTCTTCCACTGTCTTGAATTAGAGTTCTCTTGCTTAAGGGTATACCCGGGCACACAATTCTAGATAGATTTTCCTCCTCTTGTTATTTTGAGGTTTGTATAGTCTATATATGAAAGATTTATTTTGATTTTAATGCCACTGTTCTTAAAATTCTCTTTTAGTTTGTTTCCTTACTTTCTTTCCTCTGTGAGCTCTTTTCCCTGCTGGGGCCTTTGGGCTCAGAGCATCCGGCTTTTCCAACCAGGTTTGTAGCTTGGAAAATAGTTATAATAATATTCTTGAATTGATGTGTTTAGATTTGTGTGACTTTCTTTCACTAAAACTTGTTATAAACGCTTGCTGTCTATTGAAGAAAAGTTAGTTTCATTCACCTCGTCTTTCAGTTATTACCTAACTGGTACATGGCACATTGGTGACCACCAGAGTGTCTAGCTCCCTTCTGCCTTCCCCCTCACCGCTGTGTTTTACTGATTGGTGATGCTGCTCTCGGCCATTGACCTGGCATTAATAGTATATCAATGCCAGGTCCCTGAAACTACTGTTATTCACCAGCAAAGAAGTGTTTGCCTGGTTTATATATGCCAAAGTCCATATTTTCATCAAGGGCGTGACTTAGTCAAGCAGAAAGCAGATTACGTTCTTGTGGTGATTTTAAAGGACATCTTTCCGGGAAAATCTGATTGACTGTTTGAGCAGTGGGACACCCCAATAACGTACGATGTCCTCAAATCATTCCTCCTGGAGCAGTATTCACCATTGCTCACTGCCAGGATAGAGAAACATTTTCAGCTCTCTCAAAAAGAAATTTAGGACCCCAAAGGCTTTGCTCGCCCTATGGGAAATGATCAGTATCCATCACCTACACCCTGCTGCACATGGCTCTCCTTTTGCCCTTTGGGTGCTGCGCCTATCCAAACCTGTACATGCTGCCATCCCCAATGTCGATAATTTTTCCCATGAAGGACCAGATGGCTAAAGTCGATGTCCTTATGGACAACAACTTCACCACCTTCAAGACCTCCATCAAGGCCTGCACTCTTGATGAAGTGGACAATTATTCAACATCGACCGAAGCTGACGTAAATGCGGTAGGATAAGACACCCACCTTGTGATGTGCCAGAGCAGTGACAAACCCACCCACCACCTACCACTGTCTCACGCCCCAACCAACGACTTCTACAGCCACTTACTGATGACCATCAGCCAGAGTTATGCTATTATGCTACTACCACTCATGATTCGAGTCTGAGGGTTGCTAGTGGCCACAAAACTTACAACTAGGCCATCACTTGCAGTGGTGACCTCCCCTGTCAGTAATAATTTTTTTTTTTTACATGATGCAGGTACGGGCGTGCAATTTTTGGTAGACACTGGTGCTTGACATTCTCTTTTGCCAACGCCATTCTCCAGGACACGACGTAGTCTGTCTAAGTCTGTCCACATCCACCTGGTTCCAACCAGCGGATCTGTGATACCCACTTAAAGTTATAAAACCCTCACATTATCGTTTGGAAGGGCCAAATATAATTGGAAGTTTCTCATGGCTGATGTCACACTGCCAATCCTCGGTGAGGAATTTCTTTCAAATTTTCATCTCCTGGTTGATGTCAATCCCAATCAGTTGGTCAACTCAAATTTTTACTCCGCGACAGCTCTGCAACTTAGCCCCTCTGACCTCGCTCTCCACATCAGCGCACCCACTGATGCCTACCACCACCTCATCACACAGTACCCGGAAGTTTTCTGTCCAGAACTTTGTCAAAAAAACAAGGTTCTCGCTAAGCAAAGTATGTATCACCTTATGAAGATGACAGGGGTCCCAGTACTCACCAGATTAAGGCGTCTCGCACTGGATCATTTTTCAGCCTCTAAACAAATGTTCTCCAAAAGGGAAGAAATTTGACTTTGCTAAAAGGCCTCAAGCTGATGGTCGTCACCCACACATATTGTCCTGAAGAACAGTGCTCTCTTTTTCCTATGGGAATTACAGGCACCTGAACCTGCAGACAGAACCAGATCACTACCCCTTGTTAAACATCACTGCCGTGACTTATTACTTGCAAAAGGTGAAGGCTTTTTCTACATTCAACCTCCTGAAGGGGTATTATTAGGTGTCCATGAACCCAGAAGATATCCCCATGACTGACATCACCACCTCATAGGTGCAAGCACCTTCAATTACTATTTTAATTTTTTTTTGGCATACGTAATGCTAGGGTCACTTTTCAATGCCTCTAGGATGGTATCTTAGGGGACTTCCCCTTTTATGTATGTTACATGGACGACAAACTTTTGTTCTCTTTCTCCAAAGTGGAACACCTCAGTCACCCACTCATTGTACTCGACCACCTACAACAGAACAACCTTTTTGCCCAATTCGACAAATGTACCTTTGGCGCCAACGAATTATCGTACTCAGGGCACCGCATCACTCGTAAAGATACCAACCCTTCCCAACGCCCTCTACCATTAAAGCACTCCAAGCATTCTTGGGCATGATCAACTATTATCACTGTTTTTATCAGGACATCACTGTCACTTTTGTTCCTTCTATGCCTGCCTCAAGGGCAAGCTAAAAGACCTGAAGTGAGGTCCCCTTCAAGAAGCATTCTTCAGTAACGCGAAGAATACTCTCTTAACTGACGCTGCTCTTATTTTTCCTGTGCCACATGCACCTCTCCTGCTCTCTACTAATGCCAAAGACGTTGCAATTGGTGCATTACTAAAGCAGGTGGTTAATGGATCGCCCTGTCCATTGTTCTTCTCCAGTAGAAAACTGTACAAGATGGAATCCGGCTACTCTACCTTCAACTGCGAATTTCTAATGGTGCACTTGTTTGTCCATCACTTTAGCCACTTATTGGAAGGTATGCCATTCATCATTCACACTGACCACATGCCTCGGATGCATGCCTTCACTGGACAGCCCACCATCTGGTCCGGCCGTCAATGCAGATATCTCTCTACCAGAGCTGAATACAACTCTACCATTCACCATATCCCTAGGAAAAAGAATCCCATTGTCGATGCCCTATCAAGAAATACATTGGCTGATCTTCACCTTGGATTGGATTACTATGCCTTGGCAGAGGCCCAACAAAAATATCTAAATATACCAAGCATGTAGGGCATCCTGCACATCACTCAGATGGGGAGGACATCCCTCTCAACGACTCCAACGCCACCCTACTCTGTGAGGTTAGTACTGGTATACCTAGACCGTGGATACCTGCTCCCATGTGCCGACAGGTGTTTGATCTC
>NC_090726.1:83139880-83144880 GCF_036898095.1 Palaemon carinicauda | reverse complement strand
CATAAAATATTCAATCTCTAATAAAAAAAAAAAATTAATTGGTGTATTTTGAACACAACAAAACTGCTTATGTGATATTATCTAAGGTAAAAAGTGTTTAACCCTATTGGCTATAACTTTTGTTATTATCTTAAAATTAGCATTTAACATTGTTGATGGTCTGAAGGTTGTAATTATATCAGAATCTCCTTCCATGAGTTTAATAGAAATTACTCCCTCATTTACATTTAAATCATTTTTGTGCCTGAACACAAACTCAATCATTTCAATTAAATCTTAAAATAATATTTCAATATACTTTATAAAACTCTATGTATAACCCATCCATCCCCGGGTCTTTTCCAATTTTTCATGCTCCGAATGGCATCTAACACTTCTTTTTAACTGACTCTTTTTCTTGATATTATATTTTCTTCTTCCCTTATAGCTTTCTGTTATGAGCTGTAAAAAAATAATCTGCATATTCAAATCACATATTTTTTTTTTTTTTATAATAAATTTTCGAAACGTTCTCTCACATAATTCTGGTTAATTATTTCACTTTTATCATTTCAGTATACCTTATTTTCCAAGTAGATATGCAGATACATATTTACCTTTCAAATCCACTTTTGCCCTCGCCTTTTTGCCTTCACATATTTAATTTTGAATATCATATATTCTTGATATTAATTGATTAACAATACCAAAATTACAAGGATTTATCATGTTTTCCCCATTGCTTGTTACTATTGATAATGTAGCAAATTTAACACACCGTATTTTTCTTTATTCACCTGTATTGAACACCTAATGAAGAAAATGTTAATTTCAAACTTACACCGATGAATTAAACTGTCAAGGTTACATTTTTGGGTCTAAATAAATTTCCAACATACACTAAAATTATTTGCATCAATACCATTATCAAGTATGTTACAATTCAATCTCTAATATTCTTTCCCTATTGTTACAATATTTTATCATTTTAACGATGATTTCACATCGCATTTTCAATATGTTTATTCAGGATTTTAATTGATTAACAAGATCAAGATCACAAGGATTTAACATAGGTTTTCTATTTCTTGTTTCCATTGATGATATGGCAAATTTAACACACAGTATTTTTCGTTATCCACCTGTTTTGAGCACCTGATGAAGGAATACTTAAGCTCAAATTTATACTGTTAAAGTTCCAGTTGTTTTTTTTTTTTTGGTCTGAATAAATTTCCAACATACACTAAAATTATTTGCAACAATGCCGTTATCAAGTATGCTACAATTCAATTTCCAATATCCTTTTCAAATTGTTATAGTATTTTCTAATTTTAACGACGATTTTAAAGCACATGGATCTGACCAACTCAAAGGAAATGACTGAATGTTACAGGCATTATCTTGGAAATCTTTAACATAAAATCTGTACAGTCTGGAACCATAATTTGCTCTCAGAAAACTATTCTCCGTTTGGCGATTCATCATAAACCAAACATCTTTCTATATCAAAATATTCTTTAGATTTAAAAGTGATTTTGACAGTATTTCATTATCTGTATTCGAACAATCACAAACGCTTTTAATGCAAATCTGCTCCCTTTTCATTAATAAAATATATTATATTTCTTGTTGACAAGTATAGCTAGGACTCCTTCAAGATTTTGAGAGTAATTTTCTGAATCTTACAATATTTTTCTAAATATTCAAATTTGCTTTTAACTTTAATATTATGTTGCTGAAAGAAATTTATATCAAGTTTATGCAAAAACATAAGATTAATTAACATCATTTGCTTGTTTACACTATTCAACCCATTTACACTAATTGCGGCAACCTTCAAAATTGAGGAACCGAATTTTAATTTATTCTAGAAAAATATATATAAACATAATAATACTCAATAATTTTTCGGTTTCTTAGAAAGATTCGTAAACAGATCATCTCAAGAGACACTTTCATATACTAAAACGACAGTCATGCCCAAAGTTTTATCCTCTACAGTTTCGAGAGTTTTATGCCTTTTAGGTTTAATAAGAAGTTCATTGCCGTTATCCTTATTTGTATGCCTAGTCCCACTTTTCTTTTCAATATTGGATACAACCGTGTTGTACTTCATTCCAATGAAACCATTTCAGTTTCTTCACTTACAATTTCACTGTTCTCTTCACTATTTTCTCACACGATTTCAGTATTTTGATCCACGTTAACACTTGCATATTCTCCCTTAGTCTCTTACCCATTTAAGTTTTCTACATCTTTTCTTACATTTATCTTATTAACCTGATATTCATCATCTATTGCATGGTTAATCATTACTTTCACCCCTGAAGTTTTCATTTGGCAAGTTCCAACTTCCTGTGACTTGAAAATTCCTTGATCCTGGTATGATTCTTCAATGTCGGTGTCATCATCTTCACTAACAGGCCTCATTTGGTTTTACCTCACTTTTTTCTACAACTCGAATGACCGGGAGTTTTTCACATGATCTTCCTCGCCTCCCTTTTCGGCATCCTCTACAATACCTATACATACTGCGATAATTTTGGCTTCCTTTTTTGATGATTATTTTCCTTTTCTTCCCTTATTGGGATTCATTTCGGGGTATTCTTCTTGACTTTACACTTTTCTTCTCATCTCATACTCACAGTTTTTTATCATGTGTCCTTCTCATCTCCATCTATAGCGTGTACGTAGTTGCTCATTATAAATAAAGGAAGTAGTATCACCATGGGTTGTGATGGAAGATGGAACTTTTTCGTTTAACCGCATAGTAGCTGTCCGGACTCCTTTGAAACCCCACCTTGAAAACCTGATTCTTCTAGCATTCTCAGCTTTTCCGTATCTTGATAAAAGGAAAGTTGAACACATTTCAGAAGGTAAATTTCTTTTTGATACATAAGTTACTGATGAACTGAGATTCTTAACTCGAACCATTTCAAACAAGTCTAAATTAAATTCCTTATCTTCATATTTATACATAAGGACATTAAAAAACATGGGTATCACTTTAACTATTATTCTCTTTCTACTCACGGTTTGAATACTTAAAACATCTTCCACCGAGAGCTTTATGTTCTTTAAGAGGGTATCACCTGATTCACGGAATATTAATGAGTTACTTACAAAATTTTGAGGTGTAAATCTCCTTAAAAGCCTTAGAAAAACACAAAGATAAGAGAGTCTATCAACACAGCATTTTTTTACAAATATGAACTCTTGTTCTATCCACTAGTTATTCACGGGCTCCTCATCAACTTCAAGCCCCCTTCACTCTCGTCATATATCATTGGAATTAATGGTTAATTGATTATTTTTACTATGTTCTTATAGGTAAACCTCTTTCTATTAATAAAGCTTATGTCTGCCAGTATCAACGCTTTGCATACTCTCGCATAATGAACTTCTCGCAAAATATTAAAGATGGCATTTTGAATGAATATTCTGCTTTATCTAATTATATGTTGACGGACCTAATTGATTATTATCATTAGCAAATAAATTTCTTACTTGATTTGAGCCAATAAATTCAAAGCCTGGATGAGAGAGAGAGAGAGAGAGAGAGAGAGAGAGAGAGAGAGAGAGAGAGAGGTAATGGACTTATTAAAAGAATAATCATACATATAACCTTCTTTTGATTTTTTACAACCTCGTAAACGACCCCAAATGATAAAACAAAAATTCTTAAAGGAAAGGTCTTCTAATATTGGAAAGCATTTAAAGGACGAAAAAAAAAAAAAAAAAACATCCGAAACGAGGACTGTAACTTTTCTTTACCCTATTGTTATTCAGGGGAGCATGCAGGTGAAACCTAGCATTACCACTACTTTCCATGCTACAAAAATAGCATGCAGATGTCCTCCAGATCTCAGACATTGAATCTTAACGGGACCCGGAATGTTTGAAGAAAATGCTCACATGGATTCATGCTAAAAAGGAAAGATATCCTGGAGATCAACTCAAGAGTGGAAATATCCTTTATGAAAGTATTCTAACATAAACTTGCATTCCTCATTTATATCATATTACTGGAAAATAAAGAAATCTAGAACATATTAAAATGTATAATAAGATCTTTACAAGCCAGGTAAACTACTGTCTTTGCATCCATGTGTCATCGGGGGGTATTGTAGGTTACCTAAAAAATATATTTCCAAATCAACTCAATAACTAATATTGTGGAAAAAAAAAAAACATGTATAATGCTTCGTGTGTTATTTTTTGGGGGAATGTTTATGCTATAACTAATTATGTTCTTATGTTCCATATAATAACGATAATTCATATTATAATTTGAGAAGGTACTATGGTGATATACTAATATATTTAAATGCATTATATATCACGTATAGTGTTTATAACGAAAACACGAATGCTTTCGTGAAAGAACTCTGATATTATTATAGTGCACTTTTGAGGTAATAAATACGTGGACTAATAAAAGAATATACGATTAATATTATACTATTCGTTAACTAAAAAAAAGTGGTTCAGCATCTCACATTTTATCCTTATACGTTGTTTATGTTGTTAATTTTTTTCTTGGGATTATTACAACGTTAAGCTCAGGTTACATGTAAAATGTAACCTGGTGGCACATAAATTAGTGGATTAAATATTTTTGATTTCATCAATAAAATAGGTTTTAAGTTTGGAAAATGATTGCAATAAACACACATCGCTTCTAACATATATTATATTCATAGTGTTTAAGTAGTACTCATCAATATTTCCTCATAAGGAAATTTTTATTGTACTCAAAATAATCAAGTTGAATTATTGGTAAAAAGATAATTCTTGAGAGAAAAAGAAAAAAAGACAGCGGTAATGAGAACGGATTATGCAATGGAAGATGGAATATCATTGGAAGGCGAAGGGATTAATGAGGTGGAATCATTTAAATATTTTAGAACTGTGATCTCTAATACCGGATCTTCAGAATTGGAGTTTAGTAAAAGGTTGAAAAATGCAGATCAGACAATGGCTAGGTTAAGTAAAATTTGGAAATTAATCACCTGAAATTG
>NC_090726.1:83114880-83129880 GCF_036898095.1 Palaemon carinicauda | reverse complement strand
CTGCTTTTATAAAAAGAAGGATGTAGAAAAAATGCTAGCTGCCTCAGGTCTACAATACACAGTATTGGCCGATGATAGTAAGGTTTAACCAATGAGTCTAGTGTGTAAAAATGAATATTTGTTAGTAGTAAGAGTTAGAAAGGATTGTAGCACGAGTAGGATGATTAGAGTCACTAAAAACCATAAGGATAGAGCAATGAAATTCTTAAAAGTGATAAAAGAATTAAAGCGGTATTTTGGAGTAAATAAAACAAACGACGCAGATGCAAGAAGGGAGGATATATGCTGACCACTTAGTATATCGAAGAAAGATGAGTGGTTACATAAGATCTAATACTAAAGATAACTTTCTGTCGATGCTGATGTTATAATGCATGAAGGATTGTTAATTCAACTCTCCATAAAATGAAAATGAAATTATTAAGAGAGCAGAATCTTACGCTGATATGTGAGTTTTAGATACGAGAATTGCTTATTTGGGGAATCAGGAGGCCAATTATCTTTTTAGGGGTAATGGATAAGATTTTTCTTTGAATAACTATATTCATCAAGAGCATTTACCCAGAAAATTTTGTTTCAACTGAAAAGGACTACAATTTAACTATAAAAACCCCTTTCTGGTACACCAGCAACAATACCGGTGTCGCCTGGACAGAAGTGACTTGGAGAGATCATGCCCTTCTTGCCCTGAAAGGTGACCGACGTTAAACAACTGAGAAATTGTTAGGATTATTTGAATGCGAGGAGGAGGGAAATTACCAATACCACTCAAAGAATTGTGATGATGAATGAAATATATATGAAAAGCGAGAGAACTTTTTCAATCTTTTAAAAAATGTAATCTAATATTATTTCGATACTAATTCATCAAGAGATTTTATCATAACTTTTTATTTGAATTTTCCTAAAATATTGCAATATAAAACTTTCTTGAATATTGCCGGAACTAACTATTCATATTAATATTCATCACACGGAAATATCATTCGTTTGCATTTTCCTAAGCAGTCTCTCTCTCTCTCTCTCTCTCTCTCTCTCTCTCTCTCTCTCTCTCTCTCTACAAACACACATACAATCGTACCAGAGTATATGTGGGCGCTAACAATATATCGTTTCAAATAGCCCCTACTGGGTCACTAATCAATAATAAATGGTTTTTGTTCAAAATTTCGAAGGTAATGGGGTTTAAAGGTTTAGTTGCTGATTTCAGTGTGTTCCTCTGATTTCGATCATGACCCAAGTAGCTCGATGTGGCTGTGGTCAGCTTTTGCCAGGGGCTACTTGGCTCATGTAGTATTACTCACTATATCAATTATATTAGTTTAATGTTTGAGATTTAAAATATATCATCGGTTAACATAATTTATATTGTTTCAGAAGTGACTTGTGAAAATAAAATATGTGAAATGACATGCAATAAAAGTGTTCATTGGTGAGCTATTATAGTGATGGTGTGGTACATAGGATGTAGGGTATAAAAGATTATATTATTAACACATTGTTTATTTAAATTATCTGATTCAGCGTCAATAAGATGTGATGTCAGGATGCCAGAAAACTCCTAATCACTCAATCAATCAAATTATCTGGGGAAGTCAGTCACTTCCAAGCAAACCCCCTTCCCTGGTGAGAAATGCTCAATGCTCAAAGATCCGAGTCAAGCTAGCTTCATCCTACCCAAGGAAAAAGGAAATATTTCCTTAGCATTGACTCTTTGTATTATTACGATTTCTTTTTTCCATGACCTGATGTCCAACACCTTATAGGTGTTCCCCAGGCAAGCTCTTCAAAAAATTCACTACTATCGATATCTGTTCAATCAGTCTTTCTTCATATTTACTTCGTTACTTATAGTATTGAAATAATTGTGAACAACTTAAAAGCAATATGTATTAAATATTGTCATCTTAGTATTTTGCTTTTCTTATTCTAAAAAACTTCCACCTGAAGGATCTCATCATAACCATGAGACCTTAAAACCTCAAACATGTGGGGATGGGGGTAGAAGGTTATAACCAGGAGGGGGTTAAAGATTATGGTAGAGAGGTGGTAATTGGGTGATCGTAATGTATGGCTTAACGAAGTTTGTTTATTAACATTTATGAAGTGATGATGATGATGATGGTCATACTCTTATTGATAACAATTAATATAAATGATTGCAACTCGCCATGAAAATGGGCATATATCGTTCTAACGTTATTTATATCATCGTGTAAATTCTGAACGATAATTTTGAGGTTAGGGAGTGGGTCCTGGCTCACGAGGTGACACTGCAAAGAACAATTGGCAATCCAAAAGCCAGTGGTCTTGACAGCCAAGTGTTTTCAGCTATTGTGTGAGATTACTCATTGGTAAAATGGATTATTTGTAATAGGTAAGTGTTACTTGCAGTGGTTTTGTTTATCTATATTATTTGTTTGGAATAATTGTTATAATATATGACATTGTGCTCTATAATCCATATATAATATTCATATATATGACAATATTTGTAGAGATGGCAGTAGCAAACAAAGACAACTCTATTGAGAGTATAACTCAAAGGGGCCGTATCGTTGGTGAATGGGAGCGTGGTGTTCCAACCCGAGATATTGCTATCAGCATTGGAGTGTCAACTTGCACAGTCCAGAGGTGAATATTAAGATGGCGGGAAAAAGGAACATTAGCAAATAGACGAAGGATAGGACGAGTTCGAGTAACAACACCACAGCATGACCAAAAAATCCTGGCAATATCCACAGCTAACCTCATGAAAACATATGTAGTATCACACAAGAACTTCATCTCCTGTGTACTGCACAGACAACTAGATGCTGACTGAGGGAGTACTCAATCAGCTGTCATGTTTCAGCTGTCAAAGAACAGTTTGAGGAATGGCACCGTGACACCCGACTAGGCTTTGCTCTGCAACATTTAACTGAAGATTTTGAATTTTGGAAAAATTAGATCTTTAGCGATGAAACTTATTTCATGTCTGTTGAGGGTAAAGCGAGACATGTCTGGCGTCGCATCGGCACAAGATACGATCCAAACAGTGTTCAGGAGAGAGCCAGGAGTGGGAGGGCTGGGAGTAAGTTACTGGGGATGGATGTCGAGTTATGGCCCATGGGGATTGATAAGAATTAATGGCACCTTCAACGCCAGGAAATATATATCTATTCTTGATGATGTGATGCTGGCAACAGTAAGAGCCATGGCAATAGCCGACGGCAAGCTCATCATATTTGTTCATGATAATAGCCGTATACACACAGCTCACTTTGTGACCGAGTGATTCAGGAGGCACACTGAAATTCTGGTAATGGACTGGCCTAACAAAGGGTGTGATATAAACCCTATTGAAAATTTGTGGAGAATAATGAAGCAGGAAAAAGAGATGGGACCAGAACGGACAAATGATGCTACTGACCAATCAGTGAGAGAAGTATGGGAGTTTGTGCGACGCAGACCAAACACGTCTAAACGAGGTGATAGATGCCACCGCTATTGACAAGGTCATTAATTTGTAATACTTATGAGTATTTCATTTCTTTATATATACATACAATATAATGCAAGTTATGTATAGAATAAAACTGTTTCCTTTGTTATCTATTTATTATTTTACACGGAATATAACATGAAATGTATCCTATTAAATTGTTACACGTTTTTTTTTTTCGTTACATGTAATTTAAAATAAAATAAATCAAATTGTTAACTATAGATTAATTGAATATTACCATAACTAATTTGTAGCCATGATGACCGATAAAAACATCGGCTACAAAACTCGGCGTGAAAAAATTGTTATGGCCAACATATAAATGTATCGTCCAGGCTAAAGACATTGCTTGAGCTAGTTTTAGATATTGAAACTAATTGGCCAAAGAATTCATAACCCACAAGTTTTGGGGAATTAGGTGGTCTCCGCCATTTCAAAACCAAACCAACAGGCAATAAAAGTGAAAGATCAAAATTAGAGACTTTTTCTTCCTGTTATACAAAATATAGATTTCTACTGTAAGTTTATAAAATTATTACAGAATTGAAATTTCCCTTACGAAAATTGTCCAAAGTAACAAAGTTTTGGTAATTAGGGATATCATATTCACTAATTTGAGAGACAATTGTCGGAGTTTTATGAATCACATAACTAACAAATAGCTTCATTCTTTATAAACCGAGCACGCCCCCCCCCCCAAAGAAAAAAAAACAAAAAACTAAATAGCAAATGGACGTATCCCTAATAGCCACAATTCATGCCAATGGTATCAACAAAGTTGTGATTGATCTCACTTGATATTTATTAATCAAAGGTGCCTTCTCCCCTATGAGGTGTGTGGTCGGTTCCTAACTGTATGAATATGAAAAAACAAAAATCCTTATTATACACAGGTTTACTTTGTTCTGCAATAAAAGTAACACAGCATTTGTCCTAAAAGCATTTTTTTCCATTTACTACTCATCAGATATACTTTATATCATAGCATTCAAATGGTTTTTCTCTTGCATTTCAACACTTCAAGGGTGCAAAAATTTATTGTGATTTGAAAAGAGAGCATGCATTGAAAAAGGTTATCCATTACGAATCGCTATGAGAGTTCATGGAATAAAATAAGACATTGGTTCCTTACTGCTGTTACGATTCAAGAAAAGGGAATATGGCGGGTTGTTTTCAGTGAAATAACAAACTATCCATAACCAAACCACGATTTAATGAAAAAAAAAAATAGAAAAATTAAACCACATGACCAGCTACTACGCCTGAAAATCAATCATTATCTCACGTGGCTTGGGTTTGTTTGTGTTTTAGGTGGACACGGAACATCTTTGGAACATGGGATCTTCACCCAAAAGAAATAGAAATTCAACACAAGCTTGCAAAGAAGTTAGAAGTTTTGTGTGATTCCTGGGCACTTCAAAATAATATAAAATATTGGATAAAGGCAATATATATATCTATATATCTATATATATATATATATATATATATATATATAAATGAGAGAGAGAGAGAGAGAGAGAGAGAGAGAGAGAGAGAGAGAGTTACAAGAATTTTGGATGTTTAAATTACTTTTCAGTCCATCCGTGGAGACTATTTGCTCTTTGGTTGAGCGATTTAGTTTAAGCATTTAGAGAGTTCTTATGATCTTATCTAACTTATCCTTGAAATCTCTCTCTCTCTCTCTCTCTCTCCTCTCTCTCTCTCTCTCTAGAATATGAATTCAAATATATCAGTGCGATTATATTTTTCGATAATTATTCACAAAAACTAAAGCATTTCTGTAAAGAATAAGGGACAAGACTTCTCAAAATATATATATATATATATATATATAAATATAGATAGATATAGATAGATATATATAGAAATATATATATATATATATATATATATACATATAAATATATATATATATATATATATGTATATATACATATAAATATATATATATATATATATATACATATAAATATATATATATATATATATATATGATTTATGTACACACACACACACACATATATATATATATATATATATATTTGATTCATCATCACATTTCTATGAGTGATATCGATAATTTCCCTCTTCCTCTCATTCGAACCACTCTAACGACGTCTCGGTTGTTCAACTTCGGCCACTTATCAGGGCAAGAAGGGCATGATCTCTCCAAGTCAGGTCTGGCGAGGAGACACCGGTTTTGTTGCTGGGTGTACAATCACGAACATTCGTGATTGGTTACTCTTAAATCTGTAGTCTTTGCTGTAGATGTAAATGTTTCTATTTTACTTAAGCCAGAATGCTGTTACTCACTGTCCAAAGAAAAAGGCAACCCTTCTGGTTGAAGTGTTTGACAATAAGCAGAGTGATAAGAAATCTGACTTTTCTTGTTTCGGTTTAACTTTTTGGTCTCGTGAAAATAAAGGTCTGTTGATGCTTATTGAGTTTTATTTTTCTTTTGGTTCTTATTAGGGCTGCATATTTTCTAGCACCTGACTTATCTGTTATTTTTGACAAGCTGGAAAAAGAGGTTCTTTTAGCACTTGTTGGAGAATGGTTACTGCCCAATTTCCATAATCCCCATAATATCTGATGTTTTAACATCTTATGGTTGAAGGTCTAAATAGGTTTGCAAAAGGTGATCATGTGCTCCCAAGTTTCCAATTTTATTGAGGCCCTTGTTTAAAAACTCAAACAGTTTGAAGTGGTGTGACTTTTTTTAGCATTATTATAGACTTTTTATATAATACATCGCAAAAAGCTGTTGTTGATGGATGCATTAGTGAGAATTGGCATTTGATAATTGGTGATCTTTAGGGTAGTGTTCTTGGCCCGGTACTTTTAAAATGACATGTAGTTTGACCAAGAAAACAAGCCCCATACATATGTAGAGGATTTTACTCACTTGGCATCAATTTAATCTCATGAAAGTAGATCTAACATTCCTGAATTACTTAATAGATATATATAGAAGTGAAAAGCTTCCCTTAAATCCTCCTTTACTTGAACCAAATGGCTCTTTCAGTCACTGTTATGTAACGGGTTTAGTTTTTCAGTCCAGTAAAATTAAGACACTTTTGATGGACCTCATACCTAATTAAATGGAGACCCTAATAGTTTATTTTTTTATTTTTATAGACACCTATGATCGGTTAGCTCCTAATTTGTCTGTTATTTTCTGCAATTACTAAGAAGAGGCTCTTTAGGTGATTGTTGGAGAATTGTAACGACAATTTATTGGGTAGATATGTTCTGGTAGTTCTAGCCCTGATGATTATCAACCAGTTTCCATAACTCCTATATTTTCTATAGTTTTTAACGTATTTAGAGAGAATGGTTAGAAAGACATGCAGGAAGTAATTATCTGTTCCCTTGTATGCAATTGGGTTTTCATAAAGTCCTAGATAGAAATGATGCCGTTTGTACAGTTTCCATAACTGTACAGAAATCACTTGATTGAGGTGTGGAAGTTCGTAATATTGGCCTAGATTATAGTGCTTCCTATGACCAATTTAATTATGAGGCCCTTGTCTTCAAACACGAACAGTTGGGAGTATCTGGGTGTTTTCTTAGTATTAGTATATAATATTTAATTGATATCTTGTAAAAAATAGTTCTTGATGAACACCATAGTTAGTATAGGAATATATCTGGCGTTCCTATGGATATTCTTCTTAGCCCATTATTCTACATGCTTTATAAACAGGATGTGTGGTTTGGTATCGAAAACAACCTGGTTGCATATAAAGATGATGCTATACTATCTGTTTCCACCCCATCTCCTAACTTTAGATGTAGGGTGATTGAATCCATTAATATACATATAGCAAAAATTAGTGCATGGTGCAAATTATGGGGCATGAAGTTGAATGCTAACAAAATTCAAAGTATGTGTAAGTAGGCCCTGGGCAGTGGTTCCTCAACATCTAGATCACAGCATTGATTATGATTTTTTTTTATCTCTGTATGACTCTTTTAGAAATGTATGTGTGATTTTTGTAGCAAATTCACTTTTGAGAAAAAAATTTAATCCATCTATTCTTCAATTGCAAAGAATATTGTCTATTGCGATAGTCTTTGAAGATTATTGGTGATCAATCTATTCTGGAGATGTGTTAATCCAAGTATTGTTCATCTGTCTGGTCTTCAACTGCTAAATCTCATCTTAATTTGTTCGTCAGGAACTTAGGTGCTATTAAATTTCTTATTTCTGATCCAGATATTAATCTCTGGAAATGTCGTTCAGTTATTTTATCATTCATGTTGTATAAGATTTATCATAATTCTGACCATTTTTAGCATTCAGATCTTCCCGGACACTACAATCACGTTCGTAATCATAGGTGTAGCTAGTTCTAATGTAAATTCCTTCTACATTATAATATTAATTACTAAACAATATTCTAGAAGTTTTTATTCCCCTATGACCAAGTTGCAAAATAGTCTTTCTAATCAGGTGGTTGAGTCGATGGAACTTCATAAGTTTAAATATATAGTGAAATTTGAACGGACGTGGGATCTTTCACATAAAATATCTATTTGAATGTGGTTACTGTTCTTAAAATCTATTATATGTATTTTTTATTACTTCTTGAGTAGCTTATTTATTTTCTTTCATCACTGAGCTCTAAAAATAATAATTAAATATATAATATATATATATATATATATATATATATATATAACGGATTTTGAGCGAAGCGAAAAATCTATTTTTGGGTGAGATAGCCATGTCGTCCTGATGGAAGTTCCTATAGGGTAGCTTCCTAGGGTATATTACAACTACGGCGATATTCCCAGAGAATTTACCTTAAGGTACCAGAATTCTAACTCCTGGAGCGAGTATCCCTCGTGAAAGGGATATCGCGACATATCAGAGGACGTATTCTAGACACGTCACATGGCAATCTACGACCTGAACAGAGATTCGTCTCGTAGGAGGGAGATTGACGAGATACGAATTCGGGAAAGAAAAAGGGGAGCCGCTCCCAAGGCTTCCCTATCCCCCGATTCGTATGCGTGCCTGGCGCCAATCCTGGCGCCATCTGTATTCCTTGTAGCGTACACGAGGTGCTACAGATACTGTATGTAGGGAGGGGTCCTACAGCCCTTTCTTAGAAAGGCAAGGGCGGGGTCCATCAGGACGACATGGCTATCTCACCCAAAAATAGATTTTTCGCTTCGCTCAAAATCCGTTTTTTGGGCTCAAGCCATGTCGTCCTGATGGAAGTGTACCAGAGCATTACTGTATCTGTGGATTCTCAGAACGTGCCGTACTCCCCGGAGATATTTATTCCCGGTCGACTAGACCTAGAGACCTAAGATGTTACCGTTATACATCTTTTCAACTAACTATAAACTATGTTAGAGCTTCCTGCCCCCTACAGGGAAGAGTCCTGCTAGACTCTGGAAAGTCTCGAAGAGTACATATATCTATGTATGAATACCAGGCAAGCTAATATAGTGGTCTCGCCCTATATTAAGTAAAGCATAGTTTGTATAGAACCACTGCGTCAATATATTGACCAGTAATCCGCACAATACTTGTATTGGACAAAGGTTTATATCCGCATAGGAAGAAACTAATAAAACCGCCCTCGTCCCTTTATGGGACGGAGTCCTCCCATTAGGGGACTTACATAAACCAATGCAACATAGCTTGCAAAACAGAACAATTCTATCAGAATTATCCCAGATAAGATACATAGAATTAAAATGCTCAATTATACCAATAAATTGACACAGGTGAAAGAGACGCAAGGTTCTCAAGAACAAGTTTATTGACAGATAATAAACAGACAGGTTAACAACAAATATATATATTTATATAAAAGAGGGTAACCCAAAACTTTAAGCATAAGTATGATAGTAAACAGAACTTGTTTATCTGAAAGAAAAACCATTAAACACCACTTTAATGAGATACCAAGGTATCAAGTCATAAAAAATCTGTATTACAAATCAATCACATTAGCGTTAGAAACGCTTGGCACACATGTCTGAACTTATGCAAGGTTCACCTTTGAAAGAAGGAACAGTCTATATGGGCACTTGGTGCCGTTATTTAGTTTGTAGTACAGTATGTACCTACACACTCACCCTGGACTTAATCGTCCCAATTAAGACCACTGTTCCTCGCAGAGTTAAACAGTAGGGTTAACTACACGACCCACTGCTACCACAGATCTCTTAAGTTCCTCTACTTGCTTCGCATAGTGGCGAAAGAACACCCTGGAAGACTTCCAGCCCGTGTATGAACGGAGATGTTCAAAATCCATACAATTAAAGAAATTTAGGGATGAGGCAACTTTCCTCGGATCGTGACCTGCGGGTGTACTGTCAGGATCCGCTCTGCGAATAAAATATGTCATTTTCGCTCTGAGTTGATTCAGAGATAAATTTGAGCCTGATGTTTCTCCCCTGAATAGTTGACTACCCTTGAAGTCTGAAGTTCTACGAAGATAGACCTTTAGGCATTCTACTGGACATAGAGATGCATCTTCTTTCAGAGGGCAGATTCTCCAGGGACCCCACCTGTTGGTGGGTAACTCATTCTTGGCGAGAAACGTAGGATCCGGAAACAGGTTCAGCTCCCCCCCATCCAGGAACTGAACACGACCTGCCTCTCTCGAGAGGGCTACGATCTCACTAACCCTGGCCCCGGACGCGAGTGCAAATAGGAAAATAACTTTTTGCATCAAATCCTTTAACGCACATTCTTCATTGCTCAACAAGGAGGCGAAATGAAGAACTTTGTCTAAAGACCATGAGATGGGCTTTGGAGGTGCTGAAGGTCTGAGCCTAGCGCAGGCTTTCGGAACTTTATTAAAGATCTCGTTACCTAGGTCGATCTGGAAGGCAAATAAAATGGGTCTCATCAAAGCCGATTTACACACTGAAATCGTGTTAGCTGCCAATCCTTGGCCATGGAGGTGGATGAGGAAAGATAAGCAGAAATCTGTTGAGATCTCCTGCGGATTCTTTGCCTTTACAAAGGCCACCCATTTTCTCCAAGATGACTCATATTGCCTTCTAGTCGATTTGCACTTGTATTCCTCTAGGAAGTCTATGCTGGCTTTCGAAATCCCGAAGCGCTTTCTCACCGCTAGGGCGAGAAAATCATGAGCTGCAGGGTCTGGGTTTTCTGTAATGAAGCGCAGACAGTCGACTTCTGGACTCGCTGGGTCAGAACTGGATGTGGTAGCGGCACGAACTTCATCTGCAGTTCCAACGCCAAGGGGAACCACATACTGTTCGCCCACTTGTGGGCCACTATTGCCGCTACCCCCCTTGAAGGATCTCAGTTTGTTGAGGACCCTCAACAGAAGGTTGTGAGGAGGGAACAGATAAATCCTGGACCATCTGTTCCAGTCGAGGGACATTGCGTCCACTGCTTCCGCTAAGGGGTCCTCGTACGGGGATACGTACAGGGGCAACTTCTTGTTGTCTTTCGTCGCAAAGAGGTCTATTTACAGTTCTGGGACTTGATTCAGAATGAAGGAAAATGATCCTGCGTCTAAGGACCATTCCGACTCTATCGGTGTGAACCTGGATAGAGCGTCCGCTGTCACATTGCGGACTCCTTGAAGGTGAACTGCCGACAGGTACCACTTCTTCTTTTCCGCCAATCGGAAAATGGCTAACATCACTTGGTTGAGAGGTGGTGACCTCGACCCTTGTCGATTCAAGCATCTCACAACCACCTCGCTGTCTGTCACCAATCTTATGTGGATCGAGTGACACGGGGAGACTTTCTTTAAGGTAAGGAGCACTGCCATAGCTTCTAGAAAGTTTATATGAAAGGTCCTGAATAGCTTGGACCAAGTCCCCTGGACTTTTTTCCGATGAGAGTGACCTCCCCATCCCTCCTTTGAGGCGTCTGAATGAATCGTCATCGACGGGGGAGGTGGCTGAAGAAGAACCGACTTCTTTAGATGTCTGGCTTGGGACCAAGGTCTGAGAAGAGTACGTAGCCGAGGCGGCACTGGTCTTCTCAGGTCTCTTCGCGCGTTTGATGCATACCTTCTCCAAACTCCGGTTGCATCCTTTAGCTGTGCTCTTAGCACTGGGTCTGTCACTGAAGCAAACTGGAGAGAGCCTAGTACCCTCTCCTGTTCGCGTCTTGATATCCTTTCGGAATCTAGAAGTCTCTTGACAGAGCCCGCTATCTCCTTCCTTTTCTTCATTGGGATGGAGAAACTGTGTGACAAAAGGTCCCAGTGGATTCCCAGCCACTGGAACTTTTGGGATGGAGAAAGTCGAGACTTTTTCTTGTTGATCTTGAAGCCTAGGTACTCTAGGAACTGGATCACCTGACTGGAAGCTTGCAAGCATTCGGTCTCGGATGCTGCCCACACCAGCCAGTCGTCCAGGTAGGCTACTACCTGAATTCCCTTTAGGCGTAATTGTTTGAGAGCTGCGCTCGCAAGCTTCGTGAAAATCCTTGGGGCTATGTTTAGCCCGAATGGCATGGCTCTGAAGGCGTACAGTTTCCGTTGTAGCCTGAACCCTAGGTAGGGGGAGAGTCGACGGCTGATTGGAATGTGCCAATAGGCGTCTGACAAGTCTATAGAGACTGAGTATGCCCTCTTGGGCAGTAAGGTCCTTATGTGTTGCAGTGTTAGCATCTTGAATTTGCAATTCACTATGAACTTGTTGAGTGGTGACAAGTCCAGAATGACTCTGAGCTTTTCCGAGTCTTTCTTGGGAACACAAAACAGCCTCCCTTGGAATTTGATGGACTTCACCTTTCGGATCACATTTTTCTCCAACAGTTCTTGAACGTACTCCTCCAAAATGGGGGTGGAGTGTTGGAAAAACCGAAGGCATGGGGGTGGAGTGCTGTACCAGCTCCAACCCAGTCCATTCTTGAGTAGGCTTTGGGCCCAGGGATCGAAGGTCCAGCGATCCCAAAATTTCATCAGTCTCCCTCCTACCGGTATCATTTCACTTGGACTGCCGTCCTGAGGTCTTGCCTCCCTGACCACGACCACCTCTGAATCCCCTTCCCCTTGAGGGGCGCCTAGACGAGCCTCTGGCTGCTCCTCTAGGTTTTGCACGAAAGGAAGAAGACTGTCCTTCGAACGTTGGGGCGAATGTGGTTGACTGACCTGGCACAGCCTGGGGTACCCACTGAAAGGCAGTCGGGGTTTGTGCCACCATCTGGGGCACTGGAGGCAAAGGCAATTGCAGTTGCTGTTGCTGTCTATAAGGCTTGGCTGGCCGAAATGGTAGCCTAGTCTTCATAGTCTTCCTCTTTGGTTGAGGACCCTCATCCGGGGAAGATTTTCTTTTGATAGCCAGGCCCCACTTCTGGAGAAGATTTCTATTCTCAACGGCGGCCTTATCAACAACCTCTTTGACCACATCGGTAGGGAAAAGGTCTTTTCCCCAAATGTTGGAGGAGATTAACTTCCTTGGCTCGTGTCTCACCGAAGCCCCGGTGAACACGAACTCCCTGCAAGCTCTCCTTGCCTTGACGAAGCTATAAAGGTCCTTCGTCACTGTGGCTAAGTGAGACTTAGCCACTACCATGAACATTTCATGGACCTTGGGGTCACTTGCCATCGTCTCGAGAGTAGTCTGATGAGACATTGAGGCAGCCAGTCTTTCTTTTGTCTCGAACTCTCTTCGTAAAAGAGATTCGGACAGCTTGGGGAGGTCCTCGCCGAATTGCTGTCCGGCAATATCAGCCTCCAACTTTCCCACTGAGAATGTCAGATGGACATCCTTCCAGTCTTTGTGGTCCATAGGTAGAGCCAGCGACAAGGGTTTACACTCCTCCAGGGAGGGGCAAGGCTTGCCGGCCTCGACTGCCTTTAGGACAGCCGCAAACCCTTTCTGTAAAAAGGGGAAGGCTCTATCAGGAGAGGACACAAACGAAGGGAGCTTCTTGCTCAATGCAGCTACCTTCGAATTCGAGAAGCCCCTCTCTTTCATCGAGGATGAGAGTAGGGCTTGAGCCTTAGCGTGGTCCATAACAATGACCTCCTTCGGCTCTGTCTCCTCCCTTGAAGCTGGTTCTTTTCTCAGCCGGACATAGCAGTCCGGATATGATGCCTTGCTGGGCCAGAATTCTACCTCCTCTAGGGGAACTGAACCCAGCTTATCCGAGATGACGATCTTTCCAGTCGTCATCGGCATGTGCTCAGCATACCTCCATGGGTTAGCATCTGAGCATATGGGAAGGTCTTTCACATTGAGCCTTTTCCGGGGCCCATGTGATTCTGCCAGGGACTGCATACGCAGTTCCATTGCAGCCGCCTTCTCCTGATTCTCCTTCTGCATTTGTTGGATCATTCCAACAATCGAAGAGAGGGCCTGTCCCAGTTCTACTGGGAGGCCAGCCGATGTTGAGGGGATAGGCTCCGGCATCTGAACCGGAGTAGCCGACACCTCGTCGACCTCATCCTCTACGACATCCGGGGTTTGAACTTGATCCTGACCTTCTGCCAGGAGGTCTTCTTCCAAACGTTCGTCCAGGTCAGACATCCTGTCACACAACTGGATGTCTTGCATCGCATCTGCGACTTCCTCGTCCACCTGGACTTGATCTTGAAGGATCTCCTCTTGAGGCTGGGGAATCACTGCCTCAGCTGATGCCTGGGGAAAAAGATACGCCCTCATCTTCTCACTTGGAAGATAAGGGCCAGAGGTGTTCTTCTTGAAGCCCCTTACCCAAGTACGAAGCTTTTCCCTAGCTATATCCCTTGATTCCGCCGTTCTAGGGGAATCAAAAGCCTCAGTAATCAGGTTAGTGCATACAGTACATACCTGAGGGTCCCAATACTGGAGATCATCCTTGGAGACAGCGCATGCTGCGTGTCTCCTACAACACTCATGTCCGCAGAGGTTCTTGCTGCGGACATTGCAGAAAACATTTCCGCACTTCGGAGGGTCCTCCTGTAAAGAGAAGAAATTTCCATGAGTATCAAGTGAACTATGTATCACTGGATATGCATAGTATAGCATAACAATTCATAAATGAAAGACACACACTTGTGTTTCCCTCACAACCCATTGTTGCAGCCTTCCAGATAATAAAATCAAAATGGTTTATCTCTACTAGAGTAACCAATGCAAGGTTTCCAGAGGAAACAGGTGGAGCTCACACCTAGGCAATGATTTTAAAATCCTGGATAATAGACGGGGAAGAACTCTGCTTCCTGTCTGAGGGCAATAGCAAAGGGCTGTGTAAGAAAACACAATAGTGTTAGAAGATACAGTGCTGTACCTAAACTTTTACTATAGTTTTCTTCTTACTGTATATGCTATACAGAAGAATACTAGTACAGTATAGGAGGATGTGTGCCGGCCTGCCTTTGCCGGCCGGCACACACCACAATTAGCTTTAAAGTATACTACTTAACAGCTATAGGGCGGCAGCCCTCTGGTTCAAATGCCTGTGCCGGCCAGCAACTACACAAGGTAGTACCCAGCTGCCGGCCACACTCTTGGTGACCGGCAGACAAGGACTGACATAAGCCGGCCGGCAAAGGTACAAGACCGAT
>NC_090726.1:83107380-83109880 GCF_036898095.1 Palaemon carinicauda | reverse complement strand
TGACCATTGGCCTGTTTCACCATGAGGAAATATTAAGGAAAAAAAAATTATGCTTATGACTTGGATCAAATATTTCTTTAATGTTCCTATTAAGCCAGTTCCATAACCTTCTATATATCTAAAATTTGAAGCTTGAAATCAAGAAGATGAGATTTTGAGTAACTTTGGAAGCTGTTGGAATGTATTTTATTTTGAACAATTGCTAAACAAAAATCTAGAAATTTCAAAGCAATGGTTACCAAACACAGATTAATCCCCTGTCATAACGCTTAAGCATTTCGAAAGATAGTTAACTTTGTGTCTCCAGATAACATGCATTGAGAAAATTTTCTACTGAATAACATCAATGAAGTTATATTCAACAATATGAACAAGAGAACAAAATTTATGGACTGCATCCCACAGTTCATGACTCGAATGAAGTAGTTTTATGTAGTTAAATGAACATTTCATTTCATAGGAAATTATATTTTCTTAAAAGTTTTTACATAAACATTGGTTAGCTTTAAGACTAGGGAACCGCCCTTAAGCACGTGGTACACTTGTGGTTGCTGCGTCTTCAACGTTCCATGAAATACCACATCATTACAAGTCCTGAAGATGGTGGATAAAAGGGAAAACCCACCGTTGGATATTTACCTTAAAAATGGCTCATTCAAGCCTCTGCATATCCTTTCAATGAGGAATGGGGTGATAGCATAGATAAGACGTCCACGCCTTTGGACATCCATTCAATGGGGAATGTGGTGACAGCATAACTATTATATTCAAGCCTATGGACATCCTTTCAATGAGGAATTTGGTGACATCATAGATATGACATTCACGCCTGTGGACATCCTTTCAGTGTGGAATTTGGTGACACCACAAATATGACATTAAACACTGTGGACATCCAATTCATGTGGAATGTGGTGGCAGTATAGATATTACATTCAAGCCGATGGACATCCTTTTAATGGGGAGTTTGGTGACATCATAGATATGACATCCCTGCCTGTGGACATCCATTCAATGGCGAATGTGGTAACTGCAAAAATATTACATTCAAGCCTATGGACATCATACTAATGGGGAATTTGGTGACATCATAGAAATGACATTCACGCCTGTGAACATCCTTTCAATGGGGAATGTGGTGACAGCACAAATATGACATTCAACCTGTGGATATCCATTCAATGGGGAATGTGGCACCAACATAAATACTAAATTCACGCATATCGACATTTTTTTCGATGGAGAATTTGGTGACAGCACTAATATTACATTCAAGCCTGTGTATAATTTCAAGAGGGAATGTGGTGACAACATAGATATAACATTAAAGCCTGTGGACATATTTTCAATGGGGAATGTGGTGACAGCATAGATATGACATTCAAGTCTGTGGACATCCTTTCACTGGGGAATGTGGTGACAACATAGATATGACATTCAAGCCTTTGGGCATCTTTTCAATGGGGAATGTGGTGACAGCATAAATATTACATTCAAGCATGTGGAGATACTTTTTAAGGGGATTTTGGTGACAACATAGATATGACATTCAAACTTGTGGACATCCTTTCAATGGGGAATGTGGTGACATTACAAATATGATATTCAAGCCTGTGTACATCATTTCAATGGGGAATGTAGTGACAACATAAACATGACATTCAAGCCTGTGGACATCCTTTCAATGGCGAATCTGGTGACAGCATGAATATGACATTAAAGCCTGTTGATACTTTGAATGGGGAACGTGGTGACAACATAGATATGATATTAAAGCCTCTGGACATATTTTCAATGGGGAATGTGGTAACAGCATAGATATGACAATCAAACCTGTGGACATCCTTTCAATGTGGAATGTGGTAACAGCATAGATATGACAATCAAACCTGTAGACCTCCTTTTAATGGGGAATGTGATGACAGTAGAGATATGACAGTCAAGCCTGTGGACATCTTGTCAATAGGGAATGTAGGTGAAAGCATAAATATGACATTCAATCCTGTGGACATCCTTTCAATGGGGAATGTGGTGACACTATAGATATTACATTCAAGCCTGTGGACATACTTTCAATGGTTAATGTGGGGACAGCAGAAATATATTAAAACTTGAGGATACCCTTTCAATGTGGAATGTAGTGAAAGCATTAATATGACATTGCAGCCTGTTGACTTCCTTTTAACGGAGAAGGAGGTGACAGCTAACTATGACATTCAAGACAGTGACTTCCTTTCAATGGAGACTGTGGTGACAGAATAGATATGAATTTCAAGCCTGTGAACATACTTTCAATGGGGAATGTGGTAACAGTAGAAATATGAAATTCAAACCTTTGCACTCCTTTTCAATTGGGGGAAATGTGGTGACAGCATAGATATGACATTCATACCTGTGGACATCCTTTCAGTGGGGCATGTAGTAACAACATAGATATGACATTCAAGCCTGAAGACATCTTTTCAATAAGGAATGTGGTGACAGCATAAATATGACATTC
>NC_090726.1:83084880-83087380 GCF_036898095.1 Palaemon carinicauda | reverse complement strand
AGTATTTCCTCTAAACAGACATTTACCCACAATAAAGTACATCAACCCAAGGGCAAGAGGTCCAGAAATCATTTCAAGAAAAGGAAATCCTTTCCTGCCACGATAGCCTCAGTTGCTGCCATTCCTCAGACTATGTATATGATTCCACAGCAGTACATTTCACAGTCTCCAGCATCAAACCTGGTGTACGACAGAGCTACCAACACGTTTCACCCTGCCAATTCTCA
The DNA here is from genome assembly GCF_036898095.1 of Palaemon carinicauda. Taxonomy (NCBI): domain Eukaryota; kingdom Metazoa; phylum Arthropoda; class Malacostraca; order Decapoda; family Palaemonidae; genus Palaemon; species Palaemon carinicauda. Next base: position 83,087,153 of record NC_090726.1, on the reverse strand, counting down.
TAAGAAGGGCTCCGGTAACAGAGGAAGTTCTGGAAGAGGAGATCGAACTAGAGGCCAAGAAAGTAAAGACAAGATGACTAAAGTTGCAGGTCCTTCGCAACAACATTGAGGAGCTTCCGGTGTGGGGATGACTTCACCTGTCCAGGGATCAATGGGACTTCGATCCCTGGGCTCACAGCATAGTCTCAAAAGTTGTAGGCTGGAAATAGAGACAGAAACCACCCCATTTCAAGAGGTTTTACAACCCACAAACTCCTTTTTGGAAGATTATGTAAAGGACGTTCTCTAAAAGCACGTCATCCGTAACCCAAAATCCATGAACTTTCAAGGGCGGCTATCCCCAAATCGGAACGTCCAGTGGCTAGGACTTCACTTGAATCTACAGTCACACACCTTATCTCTATCACAAAGCAGGAGAAAAGAAATTGCAAACTTCGTTCAAAAGTACTCACCATACGGCAATAAGAAAGATCTTGCGGTCGTTAGAGTTTGCTGCAGTGACAGACCCAATCCTTAAAGCAAGACTCAAAGATGCCAACACAGTCTGGAGAACTATGGCATCCAATGCTCGGAGAGATTTTCGTCACGAAACCCTGGTCTTACTGTAGAAGCAGCTCAAGCCATGATCAACTGCCAAAGGTGCATCGAACTATGTCCCTCTACAGTACCCTCCTGCTTCCGTGACTATTCACATGGACGCCTTGGAACAAGGATGGGGGGTGGATGATACTCCTATTCCAAGGAAGTGCAATGTCATTAGTCGAACGCTTTTCAAAGGTTTCACATCAATATTCTGAAGGCTATGGCAGTGTTTCTGACTCTGAAGGGATTATGCCCAAAGACGAAATCACACATCAAATTGATCATCAATAAGAACACAATAGTACACTGTGTCAACAGAGAGTTCTCCAGATATCCTAAGATCAACCTTGTAATCCTAGCCATTATCTCTTTAGTAAAAAGGAGGAAATGGCGTCATTCAACAGTTTCTCTCAAAGGGGTTCACAATGTGATGGCAGACAACCTGTCGAGAGGAAACAAAATGGTCTCTGAATGCAAAATCAATCTGCTTCATACTAGAGTAAGTCCCGGAACTGCAAATCGATCTTTTTGCAACAGGAATGGATGCGACGTCTGGCTATCATTCCGCTCAGATTAGTGTTTCTTCTTAAATTCATTTGTTCTTCGTCTTCTGCCTTACATCTAGCTGCCATTCTTCTTACATGAGTGTTCCTTCTTATGGCTAACTGTCATTCTGCTTGTTTTTTTATTCATTATCCTGTGACTCACGTCTAGCTGCTATTCTTCTTGCATTTGTTTCCTTCCATAGATTCATCTGCTCTTCTTTTTCTTACTATCTTCCTATTTTCACCGAATTTGCTTTATCAGATTTACCGAATGTTAACCACTTTTTGGGTGGCATCATCATTTGTAGAAAACGGAAAAGAATATATAGTAATTACATGAGACTCAATCATTATATATTCTATAAATTTTTTTTACATTTTATCACATGGAAAAGTGTGGTTGTAACACTGAAGTACACCCTTTTTAGAAAAAAAAATTCAAATCATTATAGCCCTAAATAATCTCCTATTTTCATTAAATCTCCATGTCGAGTTTCATTAAAATTGGTTCATTATTATTGAATGCAGTTTCGGGTTTTTGTCATTATGGGGCCGGTATACCCCACGAGGTGGTTCTTGAATAAAAGATAAATAACGAATTTTGATTTCTCGATTGTTGAATAATTATTTTGAAAAAGTTGAGGACTAGAGGGATCTTGATCAAAATGGAAGTAACGGTGTTAGCTTTCTCGATAGAAATTACATAAGATTCGATCAATAAATATATTATCATTTGAATGTATATCATCTGCTCTCTTACAAAGCAGTGTAAAAATCATTATTGTTGCTAAATTTTATCGGTATTGAGCCCATCAGGTAATTTTGTTTATTCATATCACTGTTCCTCTTTATGTAAAATATAATAAAATAGTAAGTGTAGACATTAATGGTATGGAATGAACATGGATAACAAATTTGTATTAATAGATATTACGTCGTCATCATATATAATCAAATGTCCTATGTAAAACGTTGAAATAACGTGAAGCATTTACTCATCCTGACCTATGGACTATTTTTAGCCGAGTAGTAACAATATTAACTTATGTATTGTTATATTTTAGGGAGTCTTTAATTATGGGGCCGTTTGACCCGCTAGATGGATCTTGATCAGAATGGAAGTAACGTTTTTAGCTTCCTTGAAAA
>NC_090726.1:83064880-83069880 GCF_036898095.1 Palaemon carinicauda | reverse complement strand
CATGGCCTTTTTTGGCTAGGACAAGGTGTTTGATTCTGTCAGAATTTTAGCAGTAATGAAAGCACTTCAAAGACTAGAAATAAATGTTTCTTGTGTTAGGACACTTAAAATAACTACAAATATAGTACAACAAACATAAAACTACATAATGATAATGAGAAAACTTCGATTGAGAAGGGGGTTAGAGAGGAAGACACCATCTCTCTTAAATTATTCTCAGCATACCAAGAAATTTTAAAGTATTTATACTGGTAAAATGTAAAAATTTATATCAAGAATACCGAAGACCTGTAATACTTGCAATTTTGGCTATTTTTCATTTATATATATAAGTTATCCAAATATTTCCATTGATCAGGGTCCGTCATTAAAATGCGTAATTTATAAATGATATTAAGCATTTTAGATGGATTAAAGACGAATTGAAAGGTCAAGTTCCAGTAGAGAAACAAATGTCTGGTTAGGCATAGCTTTGCCATTTATTTTTGCATTCATAATGGAAGCATGGCAAATCTCTTTCATAAAAGTGAATTCGCTGAATCAGGTGTTTCGAAAGAATACTTTTTTTTGTGTGTTTATCGTGTGGTTATTGATTTCAAGCAATTACATCACTTTCTCAGACATTTTAACGTAAATTTTGTTACAGTATACATATACATATACATATACATATACATATATATATATATATATATATATATATATATATATATATATATATATATATATATATATATATATATATGTGTGTGTGTGTGTGTGTGTGTGTGTGTGTGTATAGCACCATCCACTGATTCATCATCCCTATGTACTGAAACCGCTATATTGATTTCATTAAGATTTCATGGTACCTCTTTTCTATCATCCTCAACGGGAAAGAGACTTTCAACTCTTTAAGGAATACGAGGTTCATCTTGAGAGGGAAGTCCCTCATCCTCAGTTATCTCGGTAACTTGAGAAGCTCCTTCAGGTGCACTTTTTATTGCAAAAATGTCACTATCAGTGTCGATATATGTTAAATTATCACCATTACTTAGAACATAACCCTCCAGGTCACGTGATCGACCTTCTATTTCGACTGTGGGTTGATAAACAGCAACATCATCAACATTCTTGGATAAGGGAATTGTCACTAGTTGTTCTCCTACTGCTTCGCGTAAGTCGTCTATCTGGTCCTCTTCGTGGTTCCTGGATTCTTCTTTATCATTTTCAATACTCTTTCCATCACATGGTTGTTCCACATTTCCTTCATTACCTGTTGCCAGTCGAACATCAGGAGTACCATCTTCTTCCGGTACCTGGCTCTTAGAATCCTTGCCTGGCATTGCTAGGCTCACTATCCAAATTACAGTGCCATATGAGGGTCTCTTCCGCACTTGTAACACGTCTTTTTCTGGCCATTATATAAAAACACAACATCATAACCACAATTACTGATGGACGGTGGGATATTTTCTTTATTTCCATTTTCACATTGCGTGTTGCATTTCTAGACTACTGGCTCTCCCATGAGAAAAGTAGAATTATGTTCGAGGACACTGATTAAAAGGGAGTCATCTATATCAAAAAGTGCATAACGTATTGATACATGAATATATACACTGTTCAAATTGATTACTAGGGCCTTTTCGCCATTACCGAAATGAATCACTTTGTCTTCGTACTCTCGTATAAAGACATCAAAACGCGTCTCCTCATTAAATTTCACAGCCATTTTGTAATTTGGTATGCTGTGAAACCTGCGTATGTTCTTTTCCCTTAGTTTCAACTTATTGAGTATGACATCACATGCCGACTCATAATTAGGGGGACAGGAAAATTTTGAACCAACTGTAGTCTTTGTTTTAAGTCTCGCAGACATTGGAATGTTGTTTGCCATCGTCCTCTGGTAGAAAACGCTCTGTTTTGTATGATGACGTCATATCGCCTGAGGAGACATGACACCTCCGGCTTGGTGATTCCTTGGAGGTGTATCGAAGCAAACTACGTTTAATAATATAAACTATGACATTTTCAAGTTTACTTGAAACACTAACTACTTCACTGACATCTTATTCACAAGTTGTAGTTCAAATTCATAAGAAAAACCTCTGAAAGGGGTCTTAAAATCACAGAAATTGCAGAGCGTTCCAAAAAGCGTTTGTATATAATCAAAGCTTCTTCTTCTTCCGTTTCAAAGGTTACTTGTTGGTTCATTAGCGTACTGGAGTTTCCCCCCGAATTTGTATACATTTCAGGTATGTTTAATACTTTAGCAGCTGGAAATTCTAGAACAGAGGAGGATACTGGAATGATCATCACCACTCAAACTTTTTGTTAGAATAGAACAAAGGAAAATAGCAGAGATTTTAGATATCATAAATGTACTACAAAAGGAAAAATTTAGTGTAAATTTTGAATTAATAAATGGTATATTTACAAGAGGGCTAGGGAAAGGAATGCTTGTTCAAGACTGCTTATAACTGACACACTTTCTAAGGAAGTACTAACTATAAATCATACACACAAGTTAGCAGGATATCCAGGAATCAAAAAGAGCGCACGAATCGTAAGTACAAATTATTTTTGGCCTTGGTGTAAAGAAAGAAGCTAGGACGTTTCTAAATGAATGTCCTACTTATAATAAGCACATAGGCTTTATAAATGTCAGAGCTCGTTTAGAGAAGTATCATAGCAATTAGATATCTTTGAAGTAGTTTACAAGGACCTTAAGAGACCCCTTCCAAAAACATTGAGAGGAAATAATTATGTACTGGTCTTCCTAGATTATTTAACTAGATTAGAGATTAGACTAACATAGCAGTAGCAGAAGCATTAGAGACTAGGATAATCACTAGATATTCGTGTCTGGAGGTACTTCTTCCGGATAATACATCCAAATTTACTAGTGAAGTCATTAAGACACTGTGATTCTTTTATATAGAAAAAAAATGTGAGATAACCCGCTATAAGCCAAGTTAAAATGGGACAGTGAAAAAGGACAATAAAAAAAAAAAGAATGTGAATGTTCTGCTAACTATCATTAGTCCAACCTCAGAAGATTGGGATTTAGCCAAAGAGGAATTTCAGTCTACTTTGAATAATTTTGTGAATGTCACAGTTGGATACACCTCACAATTTTTTTTTTTTTTTATATAATTATCAGAAAGCACTGTCAAACTCTTTGTTAAATGACTTAGGATTATGCAGACCGTGTAGCTTGGAAATTACAAGGAACCTTTCAAATTTAAGATAGCCCAAACAGTCTTAGAATAGGGGTAACAAATAAATAGAAAAAAAAAAAAACACTACGACGTAACAACTTCAAAGACAGACCTAAAGATAGGTTCACAAGTATATATGAAGGTAATTACAAAAGAAAGACCAAATAAAATGTCTCCCAAAATAGAGTATTAGAAAGCGACAGGAATGATACATTTGAATTAATAAATGAACGTGGTTTAGGAGGGAAATATGCTAATTTAAAGTGTATAAAACAAATCTATGGTATTCTGAAACTCTACAGGAAGTGGTTGAAAAACTTCCTTCTGATCCTGCCCCTAGTGGCATGTATCACTTGCGTAACCAACATTAAAAGTTGGGCTTAGTAGAAGATCGTGGAATGGGTGCATTATTAAATGATTTTGCTTCGGTAAAGGTTAACGTAAACCCACAATTAGAACGTGAAGAGCATTTGAAAAGGTTAAATAAACAGGTACAAGAATGTATTCTCACCCATGGTGATCCCACATTCACCAGTATATTGAGTGAATTACAGGGAAATATCAAAAGATATCCTGAGGCTCCAGAGAAGAAAAAGATCTCTTATTCTTTTTTCTATATATAGAGTGCGTTGAGAGTTATGTTTTGGGTAACCACAGAGAACAATATTCAAGGATTGAAAGATCGTTTGGATAAAGTAGAAAAATGGACAAACTAAAGGGGAACTTATTCAATACAATGATATAAACTAATAATATAAATGTAGAAAACATAAAAGTTATGATAGAATATATATATCTAGTTAACACAAACATCTCCACTAAGATAGATGATTTGGAAAAGGTATTTAACATAATTCATGAAGTGGAAATCAGGATAAGTGCTCATAAAGAGTTAGTGAATGAATTATCAACTTTCCATAAGGGAATGCTTAGCCCTGCTATAATTACCCAAAACCTTTTAAGGTAATCCTAGATTGGTGTATAGTTAAGTCATTTTGATGTAGGATATGTTCATTCGTACAATACCATATCAACTGTGAGAGCAATAGATAGATTCTTATTGGTTTTGATTCCTTTTAAAGGTATACAAATGTTTGTTTATATACTATATATCCTTTTCCTGTTAAAATTGTGAATGAAACAGTGGTCTGGAATCAACCGGAGGTCAGTTTTACATTAGATATAAATAACTTCTGATGAATCCTCTGGAAGAAGGGGTGCTAAAAAATTGTTTTCATAGGTAAAAGGAATTTTATTATGTGAAATTTAAAAAAAAAAAAAAAAAAAAAAAAAAAACAATGAGTTATTTTACTTGTTTACAAAGAATATTTTTGATAACATTGAGTTTATGAGACTGTGTGTGCCCGAACATTTTGATATGCCATTTAGGTCAGTAAATTGGAGACATGATAATTTTTTTTTTTTGGGGGGGGGGGTGGCAATCACACCACTAATGCAGAGGTCAAATGTAATGAAAAAATAATAGTTTATGGTATAAAAAATGTGAAATAGTTCATAAATTCTTGTTGGCTAGTTATTACTGATTGCCTGTATTATGTATCAAATGTATTTTTATATCATGAGTTTAAAAAATTTCCCATTATCAAAAGCTATGAAAATAAGATTGAAAAATCTCAATTGAACCTTTTATATGTAATAGAAAATTTTCTTTTGCAAATTGCCAGTGAATTCTTTTGGTTTATAAATGAGAGGTTGGATAATTCTTGGTTGTTTATTACATTTATATTATCATTTATTATATTTATGATGTATAATGTTTTGAAGTATATTCTTTAT
>NC_090726.1:83042380-83059880 GCF_036898095.1 Palaemon carinicauda | reverse complement strand
ATCCTAAACTGCCGATTCCGGGGCTAACATTTAGACTAATAGCAACCACAACTGCGCAGTTCTGAAAAAAACGTCTTTTTGCGCAGCGTCCTGGGCATATATGGCCAGCGTTACCTGTCCAGGGTTAATGAATGGTAGCTTAGGTCTAAATATTAATTTCACAGCGATGTTAATTATTCACAATACATTCAATTCTACATTAAGTGATTAAAGTTTTTTATATAGCTTACAAATCTCTTTAAATATAAAGGCGTCGAGTTTATACATTCCATGTCCAATATTCAATTTGTTTTCAAAGGTTTCTCTTATGAAACTGGACTCTATGATGTTTCTTTCCACTAATTTATTTAAATGAACCAATTTCTTTGCACCTGATCAATTAATATTGTGATTTTTATCTCTAACGTGAGCAAAGAGTGTATTATTATCTTGAGCATATCTGACACTTTTCTTATGTTGTTCAATTCTCTTTTCTAGGGCTTTACCAGTTTGACCAATATAGATTTTTTCACAAGCATTGCATGGAATACGATATACACATCCCTGTGTAATGTCAGGAGAATTTTTGATTAAGGCTGTTTTATTGTATTGTTACTCTTAAATGCTACATTTACATTGAAATTTTTTAACAGTTGAGGAATTTCTTTAAAAGAATTACAATAAGGCAGTAAAAGAAAATTTTGTGTGTTGTAGTTTTTTCTGTTACCATTACCAAAAAAAATCTTTTTTGCTGTTCTTAGTGCGTCATCTAACACAATTTCAGGGTACTTCAATTTTTTACCTATTGCTCTAATCTCATTTATTTCATCATCAATATATTTAGGGCTGAAGACTCGAAATGCTCTTAAAAACATACAGCAGAAGTAAATACAGATTTCTTAACTTAGTTGCCTTGGTTTGAGTAGTAATGGACATATGCTGAGATATTTGTTGGCTTTCTGTATGCACTAAACTTGAGTCTATTGTTACATCTATGTATGCTACAGTCCAAAAATGTAGGGTACAATTATTCTCCAACTCCATCGTGAAATTTATTGATGGTACCTAACTATTCAATCTAAGAAAAAGGTTATCTAAATTTTCATTTCCTGGAAAAAAAAATATGTAAGTGTATGTATGTGTCTGTATATGTATACCAGCATGTGTACACGTATGCATATGTATATGTATATATTATGCATGTTTGTGTATGAATGCCTGTCTGTGTATACGTATGTATATGTCTTTTTATATATTTATATAAAGATGTGTTTCACATATACATATAGTTTTGATTATGTATTTATATAGATAAGGCTACCGTTATTCATATAAATAAACTGTATTGAAAGTCAAAAACAAGAATTTACCTGTCACCAGAAATGACCTTTTTGGCAGGTGTCTAATGAGGTTGGATCTCTGCCCAGTAAACACCTGACCTCAGCCCAGGTAGCCGGTATGGGAGTGTCATTGTTCTGTAAGCCTCTATATGTATGTTCGTAAGTATACTTTCCCTATAAAATGTAAAGAAACCTCTCTCAATAAATCAGTCCTCTGAAAAAGTATCACGAAACTTGTCAGGACTTGATCGTATATTTCATATTTTCATTTTCCTAGTGGTTCTTCTGCATCTGAGCATCACGTTTTCCTGTGATTTTTACGCATATATATATATATATATATATATATATATATATATATATATATATAAAACTTTACATGGATAATGATTAACTCATTAATGATAGCTAGTATATAACATATATCATATCATAAGCAAAAGATTTGTTCACAGAAGTTATGTTCTTGACAAAAAGTAATAACGAAGGGAAGATTCAACATCAGAACAATATTTCCTCTTTTTTGAATAATTGACAACGTAAAGGAACAGAAATAAGAGTAATGTAGAGTCTGGGAGATTTCTATAATGAAAAACTGCTGAAAGGAAGGTACAGAATAACAGTTTGTGTCAACAAGATACTGAAAACAGAATAATAAAATGCTTACTTGTATGACCATGATCACCGCAAGAGTAATAGAATATATCACAAGACTTTAACATATGTACGTATTAAACCTCTGCTGCACAGAGTATATGTGAGTCATGTTCATAGACCATTTGAAAAAAATAATATGTTAGCGTTTGAAAATTTCAGCTTCTCGTAATCTTAAATTTCATTTGGATGAATAATAGTATAACTCAAATAATAATATTTTTAATTAGATGAAAGGCAGTATAATATTTTGCATGCTTTTACTGCCTTTTCCTATCATCAAAGCTAGTTGTTAGCTACATGGTGGCTGTGAGTTTATTATGTTTTTAAAGCTAGATGATCATCAAAGTTTTCAGGTGAGTATTGTTCCAGATGATTTTTTTTGTTCATACTAGAAAAATGCATTATCATTTTACACCCTCCAATAATTAGCAAAGTTACCAGCAAAAAAAAATGCAACAAATCTACAGAGCATCCCAGAGTCGATAAGAAATATTCTAAATGAACCGCCACCAGCCACCCATTAAGATACTATCGCTAGAAATTTATCGGCTTCATTGACAGGCCAGACAATATTATATTGGTTACGTCTCTCTGGTTATGGAACATTTTTCCTTAGCCTACACACATACTCCCTCTAGTTCAGCCTAGTCTTTCCACTTTTCCTCTGTCCTCATACACATGATAACACTGAGATTACAAAACGATTCTCCTCTTTATGTGCTAACTACTGCACTGTAATTTTAAAGTGACTACTTTCCTCTTAATAATGGTAGAATAGAATCCACTGACTTGAAGATAGGGTTTTCTAGCTTGAGGGTACAATCAGGCACAATATTTGATCCTATTTCTCTTAGTCTTGTTTTTTTATAGAAGTTTATATAGTTTATATACCAAAGATCCATTTTAACTTTGTTATTGTTCTTAAAATGTTCTATTTTAATCGATTATTACTTACTTTGTTGTTTATTTGTTTCCTGCTTCTGTTTCCTCAGAGGGCTATATTTCCTTGTAGGAGCTCTTGTGCTCTATAATCTTGGTTTACCAACTACGGGTGTAGCTTAGCTTGTAATAATAATAATAATAATAATAATAAAAATAATAATAATAATAATAATAATAATAGCTAGAGATCATTTGGATCTCTGAAGAAATTCTTAGAAAGAACTCCAAACAAAATTTGCAAAAATTTTCGCTTGGGGATATTGAAGCAATAGAAAGATTAGAAATAGTATATTAATGATTATAGTCCTACAAAAGGACCTAAACTACACTCCTTAACTAATTAACCACTTTTACAATCTAGGTTTACTTGGAAGGTCACTTAACCCTTACTTTTAGGGGTCGGATGAAATTTTATGTGAGATCGTCCTGTGACCTTAAGGTCAAGGCCGAGTTCATTCATATTGTAATGGTTTTTCGTTTATATATTACTACTTGATTTTCCCTGCCCTATGAATATACCAACCTGCGTTATCATGCTAGCTCATGTTCTATAATGATAGAATTTTCGTGACTTTCTTGCTCGCATGTCACTGTGTATAAATTCGATGATTGTTTATTAAAGTTGTGTTGCACTTACCTCGCCTCTCAGTTATCACTTAATTGGTGCTTGACATATTGGCGACCCGGAGTAACCAATGTGTGAGACACCAGCTAGATGATAACTGAGAAGCAAGGTGAATGCAACTCAACTTTTTAAACAATTATCTAGCTTATATACAGCGATTTGCAAGCAAAATCCTAAAAAAAAAATCCAAAAATAATATGATATGAGCTAACAAGATAACACAAATTGGTCTAATAATTGTGCAGGGAAGAGTAAGTGATAAGATGAAAAAGGAAAACCGTTATAGTGTAAGAGCTCATAGGAAACATGCACATTACATTGAAATCTAATAGAGATGAAATATAATTAAAATAACTATCCCATCCAATAAACAAACTGAAAGCCCAAGATATCTTTAAATATCCTCAGACCAAAATTGAGGGAACACCACAGATAGGAAGAAAAATCAAACTGATGAGAAGAAGACTTAGAGTAGGACGCAAACAGATGTTTGTTTTTAAGGAGGAAAATAGGAATGATATCAACGACAGATATGGAGTGATGCAAATTGAAGAGGATTTCTATACAATGGTATACAATATTGGTATAAAAAATAGCTTTGCCGATAGAAATAATGAAACACCTGAGCTGATACCAAACAAAGCGGTAAGGAATAAATTAGAATTTAAAGGACACGAAGAGGAGAAAAGCAGCAGGAGAAGATGGCCGAGCAATATATATATATATATATATATATATATATATATATATATATATATATATGTATATATATATATATATATATATGTATATATATATATATATATATATATATATATATATATATATATATATATATATATATATATATATATATATATATATATATATATATATATGTATATATATATATATATATATATATATATATATATATATGTATATATATATATATATATATATATATATATATATATATATATATATATATATATATATATATATATATATATATATATATATATATATATATATATATATATATATGTATATATATATATATATTTACATGTATATATATATATATATATATATATATATATATATATATATATATATATATATATATATATATATATATATATATATTTACATGTATATATATATATATATATATATATATATATATATATATATATATATATATATACATATATGTATATATATATATATATATATATATATATATATATATATATATATATATATATAACGGATTTTGAGCGAAGCGAAAAATCTATTTTTGGGTGAGATGGCCATGTCGTCCTGATGGAATTTCCTATAGGGTAGCTTCCTAGGGTATATTACAACTACGGCGATATTCCCAGAGAATTTACCTTAAGGTACCAGAATTCTAACTCCTGGAGCGAATATCCCTCGTGAAAGGGATATCGCGACATATCAGAGGACGTATTTTTGACACGCCACATGGCAATCTGCACCCCGAACAGAGATTTCGTATCGCAGGGGGCAATTGGCAAGAAACGAATTCGGGAAAGAAAAAGGGGGAGCCGCTCCCAAGGCTCCCTATCTCCCGTTTCGTAAGCGTGCCTGGCGCCAATCCTGGCGCCATCTGTATTCCTTGTAGCGTACACGAGGTGCTACAGATACTGTATGTAGGGAGGGGTCCTACAGCCCTTTCTTAGAAAGGCAAGGGCGGGTCCATCAGGACGACATGGCCATCTCACCCAAAAATAGATTTTTCGCCTCGCTCAAAATCCGTTTTTTGGGCTCAAGCCATGTCGTCCTGATGGAAGTATACCAGTGCATTACTGTATCTGTGGATTCTCAGAACGTGCCGTACTCCCCAGAGGTAATTTTTCCCGCAGGGGGCAATTGGCAAGAAACGAATTCGGGAAAGAAAAAGGGGGAGCCGCTCCCAAGGCTCCCTATCTCCCGTTTCGTAAGCGTGCCTGGCGCCAATCCTGGCGCCATCTGTATTCCTTGTAGCGTACACGAGGTGCTACAGATACTGTATGTAGGGAGGGGTCCTACAGCCCTTTCTTAGAAAGGCAAGGGCGGGTCCATCAGGACGACATGGCCATCTCACCCAAAAATAGATTTTTCGCTTCGCTCAAAATCCGTTTTTTGGGCTCAAGCCATGTCGTCCTGATGGAAGTATACCAGAGCATTACTGTATCTGTGGATTCTCAGAACGTGCCGTACTCCCCAGAGGTAATTTTTCCCCGCGGTGAACACGAACTCCCTGCAAGCTCTCCTTGCCTTGACGAAGCCATAAAGGTCCTTCGTCACTGTGGCCAGATGAGTCTTAGCCACCACCATGAACATTTCATGGACCTTGGGGTCACTTGCCATCGTCTCAAGAGTAGTCTGAAGAGACATTGAGGCAGCCAGTCTTTCTTTTGTCTCGAACTCTCTTCGCAAAAGAAAGTCAGACAGCTTGGGGAGGTCCTCGCCGAACTGCCGTCCGGCAATATCAGCCTCCAACTTTCCAACTGAGAACGTAAGATGGACGTCCTTCCAGTCTTTATGGTCCATAGGCAGGGCCAGCGACAAGGGTTTACACTCCTCCAGGGAGGGGCAAGGCTTGCCGGCCTCGACTGCTTTTAGTACAGCCGCAAACCCTTTCTGTAAAAAGGGGAAGGCTCTAGCAGGATAGGACACAAAGGAAGGGAGCTTCTTGCTCAATGCAGCTACCTTTGAGTTAGAGAAGCCCCTCTCTTTCATCGAGGATGAAAGTAGAGCTTGAGCCTTAGCATGGTCCATCACTATGACCTCCTTCGGCTCTGTCTCCTCCTTTGAAGCTGGTTCCTTCCTCAGCCGGACATAACAGTCCGGATATGATGCCTTGCTGGGCCAGAATTCCACCTCCTCTAGGGGAACTGAGCCCAGCTTATCCGAGATGTTGATCTTTCCAGTCGTCATCGGCATGTGCTCAGCATACCTCCATGGGTTGGCATCTGAGCACAAGGGAAGGTCTTTCACATTGAGCTTTTTCTGGGGCCCATGTGATTCTGCAAGGCACTGCATCCGCAGTTCCATTGCAGCCGCCTTCTCCTGATTCTCCTTCTACATTTGTTGGATCATTCCAACAATAGAAGAGAGGGCCTGTCCCAGCTCTACTGGGAGACCGGCCGATGCTGAGGGAATAGGCTCCGGAATCTGAACCGGAGTAGCCGACACCTCGTCGACCTCTTCCTCTACAACGTCTGGGGCTTGAACTTCATCCTGGCCTTCTGCCAGGAGGTCTTCCTCCAGACGCTCGTCCATGTCAGACATCCTGTCATCTAACTGGATGTCTTGCATCGCGACCGCGACTTCAGCATCCACCTGGATCTGACTTTGGGGGATCTCCTCTTGAGGCTGGGGAATCACTGCATCAGCTGATGCCTTAGGGAAAAGATACGCCCTCATCTTCTCACTTGGAAGATAAGGGCCAGAGGTGTTCTTTTGGAAGCCCCTTACCCAGGTACGAAGCTTCTCCCTTGCTATATCCCTTGATTCCGCTGTCCTAGGAGAATCAAACGCCTCAGTAATCAGGTTAGTGCACACAGTACATACCTGAGGGTCCCAATACTGGAGATCATTCTTGGAGACAGCACATGCTGCGTGTCTCCTACAAAACTCATGTCCGCAGAGGTTCTTGCTGCGGACGTTGCAGAAAACACTTCCGCACTTCGGAGGGTCCTCCTGTAAAGAGAAGAAATTTCCATGAGTATCAAGTGAACTATGTATCACTGGATATGCATAGTATAGCATAACAATTCAGAAGGGAAAGACACACACTTGTGTTTCCCTCACAACCCATTGTTGCAGCCTTCCAGATAATAAAATCAAATGGTTAATCTCTTCTAGAATAACCAATGCAAAGTTTCCAGAGGAAACAGGTGGAGCTCACACCTAAGCAATGATTTTAAAATCCTGGATAATAGAAAGGAAAGAACTCACTTTCCTATCTGTAGGGAAACAGCAAATGGCTGTGCAAGAAAACACAAAAGTGTTAGAACACACAGTGCTGAACCAAAACCCATACTATAGTTTTCTTCTTACAGTATATGCTATATTGAAGAATACTGGTACAGTATAGGAGGTTATGTGCCGGCCGGCACTTGCCGGCCGGCACACACGATAACTAGCTTTAAAGTATACTATTTAACAGCTATAAGGCGGCAGAACGCTGGTTCAAATGCATGTGCCGGCAATGACTGCCGGCCGGCAACTACACAAGGTAGTACCCGGCTGCCAGCCACACTCTTGGTGACCGGCAGACAAGGGCTGACATTAGCCGGCCGGCAAAGGTACAGGACCGATGCCAGCCGGCAGCCGGGTCGGGTACAGCACTAGAAGAAAAACAGAATGGATGCCGAGATAAGAGTGTACACTACCTCCAAGCCCGGCAATCCGAAAGAGTGCATATAAGGAAGGGGAGAATCTAATTCAGGCTTCCTGACCAATGCCGTCTGACTCTGCAGGCCGGCATGGATGAGGGACCAAGGGAGGTCCGGGCAGCACTCAAAACAGAAGACCCTTGCCGGCCGGCAGCTCTGCCGGCCGGCAAGGGACTGAGTCAATCCCACATCCTAACCTATTCTAGGTCCAGATGTAGAATAACGTACAGTACAGTAATGGCTAGGCCATTACGGAGATAGAGGGGGAAGGGACAAAAGAGGGTCCTACCAACCTTGCTTTAGTGACGGATCACCCGCAGCCAGAAACTCATCTTAGCCTAAGGGAGATCCAAGGGGGAAGGCCAGCAATACTTGCCAGCTCCCAGAGCACCAAAGCAAGGAAGGTGTTGCTACTCCCAGGGAAAGAAACTTATCCTCCCCCGAGAACAGCAACAAGGACTAGTCTGGTAGATCACAAAAGAAGGAATCATCTCGTATAGAAACCTTCGGTAGTGACCTAAGGAGGCTAAGCCACCTATGTCTGTGTCAGGCCAGCGAGGGAGACTCTACCCCAAGCCAGACAAACACAGACTCAGACTAAAAAACTCTGTTGTTCTGTCCCTCTTTGAACCAGACTTACTTGAACAGGAAGGTACAGTAACACCCCAGTATAGTTTTATCGAAAATTAATTCAGATAAACCACTTAGGGATAAGCCCAGGGCTTAAACAGAGGGAAAGGGATTGCATACCTTCTCCGAAGAAAAGAAAGCAACCGGGGAGTATGAGAGGGTATACTAAGGCTCCATAAGCAACTTAGCCTAGGCACCAAGAGAATCGATTACCTAAATCACCGAAACTCACTCGTATACTATCTTGGAAATATTCCACATAATCTTAAATGTATAAAACATAGCCTAAAGCTTCAATAAAATTTTAATACACTCGGAAAAACCAAAATCATGCATGAAGTACTAGGACCAAACGACTAGGCTACATGGCCTAGCGTAGGCCAGAATTGGCGAATACTTCGCCAAAATAATACTAAGCACGAAAGGAAATCCTATGTAACGCTAAATAGCTAAAATATATTAAAGCAAAACAACCGGGAATGTCGCTCTGACTAACTAAACTTATACCTAGCGAGCGACAGCGTCCATGACGCCTCCTGTAGGCTACGGCTCTTGTAACAATGATTAAACCTATTAATCACTTAAAAATTTACCAAGAGCCTACATTTATACATAAAAGACATGGTACTCAACTTATCAGAGGCTGACGAAGTTGGAGAAGCCATGAAAAGAAGAATAAATCCAAGATTTGCGAGAAACACAGGAAAAAACACCGAGTTGTTAAGCTACGCAAAAAGGAATACAGATGGTGCCAGGATTGGCGCCAGGCACGCTTATGAAACGGGAGATAGGGAGCCTTGGGAGCGGCTCCCCCTTTTTCTTTCCCGAATTCGTTTCTTGCCAATTGCCCCCTGCGATACGAAATCTCTGTTCGGGGTGCAGATTGCCATGTGGCGTGTCAAGAATACGTCCTCTGATATGTCGCGATATCCCTTTCACGAGGGATATTCGCTCCAGGAGTTAGAATTCTGGTACCTTAAGGTAAATTCTCTGGGAATATCGCCGTAGTTGTAATATACCCTAGGAAGCTACCCTATAGGAACTTCCATCAGGACGACATGGCTTGAGCCCAAAAATATATATATATATATATATATATATATATATATATATATATATATATATATATATATATATATATTTATGTCTATATATATACACACACACACACACACACACACACATATATATATATATATATATATATATATATATATATATATATATATATATATATATATATATATATATATATATATATATATGTGTATATTTATGTCTATATATATATACACACACACACACACACATATATATATATATATATATATATATATATATATATATATATATATATATGTTTTTATGTTGAAGAGGCTAACATAAGTCTTTTCATAGTCTATATATGACCTATCTCTTTGACGTTGTCACTGTTTTTAGAATGATTTATTTTTAATTTGTACTCATCATTTATTTATTTACTTATTTATTTATTTCCTTTCCTCACTGGGTCATTTTTCTCTATTGGGGCCCTTGGGCTTATAGCCTCATGCTTTTTCAACTAGGTTTGTAGCCTGGATAATAATAATGATAATAATAATAATAATAATAATAATAATAATAATTATACCATAGCTCGTAACTGGGAACCAAACATAATATTCTATACACTACGACTAGCTAGTTAATCAACCTCTCGAATTCCAAACTCCCTTGCTTGCTTTTGCATTGAAACTGCTACTCTTTAAAACATTAATACATGAATTTTGAGACCGTTAAATAACTTCAAGACTGTAATATATAGAAATACCGAATATTCAAAGGTCTCTTAATTACACTCAAAACTAAGCGGCCTAATTACCCTCAAGTTTTATTAAGATGTATTTAACGCACTGTGATTCTTAACAGGAATCAAGCAGAATCTGGTTTCAATTAATGATGATTGGAATAATACATTCTTTACAAAAATCTATATATTTTATATAAATTACAACATTTTGAAAAAATTTGCACGATAACAAAATAATTCACTTTAAAAAGATTAAGTCCGAACCAACCTAAGATTGAGACAAAAATGTTACGATCTGAAGATTATATAAGAACTTGACTTGAACTATTATATCTGTATAAACCTTAGTCTGAAAAAAGAAATAATGCAATGAAAAAATAGACAAAAGACTAAAACAAATCTGAATAATACAATGTTCAAGTTTAACACTTAATGGATAATAGATAACCAGATCACATTACAAATCTATCCTTCCTACAGGGCCAATTACCAAAAAACCCTATACAATGCCAACACTCGCCCTAATATAATAGATTCAAAATCACCCTATCGTTTCGACACACGATTTGCCTTTGAGGCACAGAGTCATTTAAGAGAGGACACACTAAAACGTACTGAACATTTTCAACATTATACTGGATTGTGAGCGTGAGAGAGGGAGAGGAGGAGGCTATTTTCAGGCTGCAGTCCTATCTCTATTTCTATCAGACTCAAACCATACCTTAGGTCACCTTTTATATAAAATCTAACTGCTTCCAGAACCTTCCCAACGAACTGTGAAACTTTGGTAGGCCGGCAAAAGGCGTCATTGGCTAATTAACACTTCTCCGAATACTGTTCGCACGCCATGTCAGATTGCTTTTTCAGACAGCTAGCTTTGTCCACCATTTGTTCCCGAAATAAAAAAAAGAGATAACATCCCTTCACCAACATTTTACATTTCTAAAGCACATGGTAGAGAATTTTTCGAAGCATATGTTACTGAACATTTTCTCTCAAACATGATGCAATACTTCATAAAATATAAAAGAACAATACCTAAGGCCTATTTCATATCTCATACGAATCCCACTCACTATCAAGTAGATTACATAAGACTTCATAAGAAACATGCTTAAAATAAAAAGCTAATTCTTAAGAAAATTACGTAAAATTACATATACTAACTTGAATAAAGAATACAATGTAATTCACGATGAAAGCCTTACGTAATATGCATAAAATACTTACATCTAGATGAGAGGAGCTCATTTTATGGGCTGGGTATCATCCCTTCAATGCACAAATGAAAACAATAAAATATAGATAAACTAAATAATAAGTTACGGTATTTACTGTATACTAGACCAGCTTCGTAAGAATATATTCATATATATATATATATATATATATATATATATATATATATATATATATATATATATATATATATATATATATATATACACACACATATATATATATATATATATATATATATATATATATATATATATATATCACATTTTAATTTTGAATCTTTGTTATAGCTTTTTACTCCAAACATTATGGGTGAGCACCCTACATTTTTATATTCACCCAAGAGAACCTTATATATCTTTGTAATAACAAAATATCATATACGATCAGGCAATCTCACTTAGTGTTTTCCCATATATATACTTCCTTCATTGAAGAAACTGAAGCTAGGCTCTACTCGATGTTAGAACTTATTCGCTGACGTTTAAACTATGTACTGTACCAGACTGTTGTGCGATGTGATTATTAACATTCATGCGGAAATTGTAAAGTGTAATCATGGCTGGTGAATATTTTATGGTTATATTACATGATATACACACATATCTTTCGCTGATAATAGTTAGCGTGAGAAAAGTCATTAGACGGGCAGGGAAGCAGCATTTTCCTTTCGTATCCTCCTTCGAAACAATTTATTGAACTTTAAAAGTGCATGCTTGTGCCATTGTTTCATCAGTGGTTTTTGCTATTTGCTGCTTTATTTACTTTAGTTGCTCTGTGTACGCTGATTTTGTCATGTGCATAACGAAACGTTATGGATTACATTACTTGTTAAAGTAAAAATCTCATGTCGTCTGTGATTCCATGGTAAGTATAACAGCATAAACCATTTTCTTTAAAGTTCATTAGGTCATAAGATTTACATCACATTTTGCGAAATAGTCTTTACATTGCTAGAGAAATAACTTGTCAGCATTAAAAACAGCCAGTCGCTATTGATTCAATGTCTGCAAAAACTGTTTTGAAAACGATCTAATGATTTTTATAATCAGAAAAAAAAGTAGAGAGAGAGATATGAAATAAATCAAGAAACATTGCAGTTGCTGAAAGAATAAATGCAAACAACGTTAAACGATAAAAATCTTGCAAGATTTACTGACATTTACTAGAAATTTGTAGCTGCTACAAAGACCATCACTCAAAAACATATTCCATGAAATGACGATTGCATCAACCAAAGCAGAGTAAAAGGAAAAAAAAAAAAAAAAAATTTGCGGAGTTACTGAAGTGCATAGAAAAATTTTAGAATTTGCTGCAACTAACCCTAGAAAATATAAGCTTTGCAGCATCTCTGAAACTTAAATGAAAATTTTAATGGTTACCGTAACTATGATTGAACAATAAAAAGCGTATAGTTACTGAAGTGTGCTGGAATATTTTAGTGTTTACTCATTAAACACTGATTTTTTTTTTCATTGAAGCAGTAAGGGAAATCTTAGCATTTGCTGCAACCAACAGCTAACAATACAAGTCTTGTTGTTGCTGAAGATTTCCGGTATGTTATAACAGTCCTGGCAACCGAAACTGGCCCATAAAAATCTTTCCAACATACTGAACAATGCAAAAAGAAAACTTTAGTAATTGTTGCGAAACTTTAAAATAGCATTCTATCAAGGTTATGGAAGGCAGCTGGAAAATGTTAGTACTTGCTGAAACTAACACAGGACAATATAAATTGATGAATAATGCTCGATAATCTTACCGGATATTGTAGAAAAATAAATAAAAATCATGAAAAATAACTTCAACTGTTGATGAAACCAATACTGAATAATATGACCCTTATGATTAGGCAAAACATCCAGGGGAGTTTTAATACTGTACTGCAACTGTGAATAAGCCTTAATAATTTTTTTCTTTATTGAATGTCGCAGTAAATCCTTTAGTAGTTCTCTTTCCTTTTCTTTTTTCTTTATTCAGCCTCACTAATTTTTACTTGTAATTTTATTCTGAACAGATGTTTTCAGCCTTTTATAGTGACCAGAAGGACATGACATATAATTTGTCTTTGGATTATGAATGAAATATGGAGGTGATTTGCATTGGATACATTTCCCCAAAAGCACTGAATTACTCGTTCTTCCATTTTATTATAAATAATATGTATCCATTTATTTTTTCAGATATCAAATTCTCGCGTCTGAGATTATATAGTTTTATATTTTAATAAAGATCTTTTTTTTTTAGTTCAATTGGATATTTATTGAAAGGTATTGTCATAACAGATTTCTTTCCCTATATATTACCAATATAAAAACAAAAAGCTTAAAAGGTGCGGTTAAATAGAAGATAGTAGGGTTAAAACCTGTGTCACGTTAAAAAAAGAAAAAGAAAAAAAAGGACATGAATGTTCATTTGAGGAGAGCCAAGATAGAATAACATTGAAAACGTGATAAAACGAAAGAAATAATATATTTCTTCAGGATAGATAAGTCTCCAAAATTCTCAAAAGACAAAACATGTATAGAATACTGACAAATTTCTCAGATAAAAGAATTTGCAAGTAAGAATGGCAGGAAGGATTTTTAGTTTCATTTGCAAGCACCCATGATCCCACTATGGTCTTCATGCGGGTGATATGTGCCGACAAAAATATATCATAATTTAAGTATTATTTTGGCTTAATGTGTAGAAAGGATAACTTCAACTGGATCTTGCTAGGAGACACAGAAATCCCATATTCTCGCTCAGAAAATGTGGTCTATTTGAAAAGTGTAGCATTTCCTGAGAAACCAGAAATCTGGTTTTAAGACTAACCAACGCATTAATGTTTTGTATATATAATTTGAACAAAATATATTGGATTGGAAATACTACACTAAAAAAAAACAATCAAGATTATACAGGTATTGTTACTGGGGCACTCATGAAGAGCTAGTTTTAGCATTTAATGAGCTAAAAAATTTAATTATAATACGAAATTATCTATTTAGTCCCTTTTGCCTAACTTTTGAAACCAAGGTCAAAGAATTTGTACACTTAAATAAAACAATAAATGCCATTCAAATAATATCAGCCCCAGCAATTGTGATGATAAAGAATTGCGATATTCATGGATGTAAATTTTTTTATTTCTATCTATATAAAAAACACAAGAGCAAATAAAAAACAGTGCATATAATTTATTAATACATGACCCACAATAAATGCATGGATAGTAAAAAAAATGAAAAAAAATGAGAGTAGTCACTTCATTTCTCTCACTGAAAAAAAGAATAAAAACTTTCATACTTATCCATCTTGCATGTATTCCAAATGTGACAGATATCATTCATATATCAAGACATTGTGACGGCCGAGAGAAAGGTTATGACTCAAAATCAGGATGCAATCAACTGAGTAACTTTATTAAAGAACACTCTCCTTTATATACAAAACCTCAAGGCAACAGGAAAATACATGTTCGAGAAAATGACAATGTTACATAGGCGACACACAGACATGTTTATTCTGGTTAGTGCGAGGGAAGAGCGCATATACAAGCATAATATATACAAAATAATTTATGTACGATCGTGTGACACAAGGTTGGTACATGGCTCCCCCCCTAAAAATTACATACTGTACATGTTAAACAGGGCGCCCTGCTCTAGAGAGGCGAACTGTAGGCGGGTCATCTGGCAGTAGATAAGCAGGTTTTAGACGATCAATGGAGACCCAGTCTTCTTTGCCACGAATGTTTAGTAGGAATGCTTTCAGACTGCGTCAGATCACAAGGAAAGGGCCTGTGTAAGGGGGCATTAGCGTTGCGCAGGAAGACGTGCGTTGCAGAATGCAAGTCTGTTGGTATGTGATGCTTCGCTGGAGGCTTGTAAGTCTGGCGGCATGGAGTAAATTTTCCCACGGCGTGACGTATGCGCTGGAGATCGTCGGAGGAGGTTGTAGAAGGAAAAAATTCGGCCAGGACAACCAAAGGGTCGCCATACACCATTTCAGCTGCCGAGACGTCGTGGGCGTCTTTAGGAGTGGTCCTTAGTCCCAGGAGGACCCAGGGAAACTGAGTATATCAGTTTGAATCCTTGCAGCAGGACATCAAAGCTGCTTTGAGGGTGCGATGAAAACGTTCAACCTTTCCATTGGCAGCGGTGTTGTAGGCCATTGTCTGATGTAGGGTGATGCCCAGGAGATTTGCTAATGATGTCCACAATTGAGAAGTGAAAGTAGTTCCTCTGTCAGAAGTAATATGCTCAGGGATACCAAATCTTGCAATCCTTCCGGAGAGTAAGGCAGATGTACATGAAGCGGACGTTGCAGTTTCCATGGGAATGGCTTCAGGCCAACGGGTGGAGCGGTCGATGACGTTAAACAGGTAACGATGTCCTTGTGATGTGGGTAGGGGGCCTACAATGTCGACGTGAATGTGTGCGAAACGACGCTGGGGTTGAGGAAAGGTGCCTACTCCTGAATCCGTGTGTCGATGTACTTTGGAAGTTTAGCAAGAAGTACAGGCGCGGACCCAATCTTTAGCATCCTTAGAAATGCCGTGCCAAATGAACTTTGCATTCAGCAGCTGTGCAGTAGAACGGCACGAGGGATGTGAAAGGCCGTGAATGAAATCAAACACCTGTCGGCGCATGGGAGCAGGAATCCAAGGTCGTGGTCTGCCAGCACTGACGTCACAGAGGAGGGTGGTGTTGGAGTCGTCGAGGGGGAAGTCTTCCCAACGGAGGGACGTGCAGGATGTCCTACATGCTTGATATTCTGGATCCTGTCGTTGGGCTTCAGCTAGGGCGTTGTAATCCAATCCCAGTTGAACGGCAGCCAACGTGTTTCTTGACAGGGCATCGGCAATGGGATTCATTTTCCCAGGGACGTATTGAATGGTGCAATTTTATTCAGCCACGGGGGAGAGATGTCGGCATTGCCGGGCGGACCAGGCATCAGACTGTCGAGTAAAGGCATGCACCAGAGGCATGTGGTCTGTGCGAATGACGAAGGGCGTACCTTCTAAGAAATGGCGAAAGTGATGGACAGCCAAGTGCACCGCCAGCAATTCTCGATCGAAGGTAGAATAGCCCGATTCTGCCTTGGACAGTTTACTGCTGAAGAAGGCCAATGGGCGGGGCAACGTCGCTGGCATCGGTGGAGAGACGGAGAGGGGCATGTGAGATAGGAAAAGTGAGAGCCGCAGCAGTTGATAGGGCCTTCTTTGTATTGCAGAAGGCTGCTTCTAGAAGCGGACCCCACTTCAGGTCCTTTGGCTTGCCCTTGAGGGAGGCGTAGAGGGGAACAAGAGTGGCGACAATGGCTGGCAGAAAACGGTGATAATAGTTGATCATGCCCAAGAATTCCTGCAGAGCTTTGACGGTCGAGGGCACGGGGGAGTTCTGAACGGCTGCTACCTTCTCAGGGAGGGGGTGGACTCCTTCAGGAGTGATGCGGTGCCCTAAAAACGACACTTCATTGGCGCCAAAGGTACACTTGTCGTACCGGACTACAAGGCCGTTTTGTTGCAGGCGGTCGAGCACGATGCGCAGGTGACGGAGATGTTCCTCTTTTGAGGAGGAGAACACAAGTATGTCGTCCACATAACATATACAGTAAGGGAGATCCCCTAAGATGCCATCCATGAGACGTTGAAACGTGGTCCCAGCATTACGAAGGCCAAAACAGGAGTAATTGAAGGTGTATGTACCAAACGGAGTGGTGATGGCCATCTTGGGGATGTCTTCTGGGTTCATAGGCACCTCATAATACCCCTTCAGGAGATCGAGCGTAGAGAAAACCTTTGCTTTGTGCAGGTAGGAGGTCACGTCGGCAATGTTTAGGAGGGGGTAGTGATCCGGTTCTTTTTGCATGTTCAGGCGCCTGTAATCCCCGCACAGACGGAGGGAGCCGTCTTTCTTCAGAA
>NC_090726.1:83029880-83032380 GCF_036898095.1 Palaemon carinicauda | reverse complement strand
TATATAATATATATACATATATAATAGATATTTATATATATATATATATACATATGTAATATATATACATATATAATAGATATTTTTATATATATATATATATATATATATATATATATATATATATATTATGTATATAATATATATATATAATATATATATAATATATATATATTTATATATATATATATATATATATCTAATATGTATATATATATATATATATATATATATATATATATATATATATATATATATATATATGTGTGTGTGTGTGTATGTCTGTGTTTGTGTGTGTGATATTCATGTAATGAATACGTGGTCGACATTCTCATACCTCTTTGCTCTATATGTAGACGACAGTGTGCATTTGTTTTAGATAAAAATATAAACTCATAGTAGGCTTACTTTCCCAAAGAAATGGTGAGATCATAAGGTGGCGTTGATATATAGATTTCTAAAAAGACAAATAGTCTATTTCCGAATATCGGGTGTTTGATATATCCAAGATCACTGAGGAGTGTGATTTGTTGATCCAGAAACTTTGTATCTATGAACACTGGTCCAATCATTGGTATAAGCAGTTTTTATTATGAATGGAATGAAGCAATGCTGGGTGTCCTCTTGAATTGATAACTGAGGCAAAATTGGTCTCATCTTCCCCTGAAATCTGAATATGTCATCCTTTCAGGTACATATTTCTCTATTGATCTCATCAAGGGCGGTGGTGAAGTCTATATGAGATCATTGGATGGTGAAAAACACAAACATCTATGTATAGTGTTGCTTATCTTGTACAGGAATGCACAGTGCAACAAACTCATATGGAGTAGAGGATGTGCTTTGGATGGCTTCATCTCCTGCTGCTGTGAATAACAAGTTTTCTTGATCATGATGTTGTTCCTCGATCTTGTTGACATGTGGAATTAGCGTTGATTCATTGTCTGTAATTGGCTTTACAGCTACAATCCACCTGATGTATTTTTCCAGTTTAATCTAATAAAGACGTTCAAGCTTATATTTTCCGGATTCAGTTGGCAAATTTCAATGGCCTGGAAACTATCTTGAGTGTTCTTATCATTGAGCAATGTAGTCAAATCATATTGAGATTTCAAATGCTGTCTTTAAGAGTTGTTCACGTGCTCCAATTCTGTGGACAAGTATTGTCGTCATCTAGGGTCTGTAAAACTTCTCTGCAATGAATCGGGAATTTGACATGTGAGGCAGATGTAGTCACACTTATTTGTTTTGTCCAACAGGCTAATTTTTTTAATCAAAAGCTAGTATATAATGATAATTTAGGAATGAATATGAAGTTCATTTAACTAGAAATATTACTTTAGCCAAGTCTTTTTTCAAAGCAAACTTATGCCCATGCATAAAATAAATAACCAATCAACCGTAAGTTTTTTTAGTGAACTTTTGTCTGAATTCATTTACCTTGAGGCAATCAAAGACGGTCTATGTTAGTTTTAATTTTTTTTAATCAATACCAAGTTCAGCCATGAATCTGATGTAAATTGCTACCTTTTTTTATTTCAGTGAATGATCAATATTCGAGGCTCAGGTGCCCTAGTAGTACCACTTCTTTTCTCTCTAGACATCTAGTGCAGAACATTGAGATAGACAAATAATTCATTTAGGCTGTTGATCTCACTAAAGCACCAACGCTAACATCTTGAATAGTAATTTCAGGAGTTGTTTCTGAATAGAATTTTGCTTTGGGTTAGTGTGTTTTAGGCATTTAAGTTGGTGAAAACTCGAAATGACTCAGCTGATAATACCAATCATTATATATTTTTTCAAATAATACGTATCCATCAATATTTTGAAATATTCATAACATTACGATAATAAGAAACAGAGTGGTGTTATAACAATACATTTAATTCCGTTAACCTAATAAGATTATAATACCCGCTTACTCCTTCAGTCAATCCAAGAGTTATTTATGAATTCTAAATATTGTCACATTACGTCCCTATCACCTAAAATTATTTGCAAACAGAGTGATAAGATTATCATACGAGGAAATGGAACTAAGTATTGCCTAAAAAGATAGTGAATAATTAGTAAAATGAATAAACAAATAAATCTTTAACGAGATGATGCTGTCAAAATGTGACTACTAAACTTTCAGATGGAAGCTTAATTCTTATGATTTTTTTACCTCAACATACGATAATTTATATATAAATAAATAAATATATAAATAAATATATAAATATATAAATAAATATATAAATAAATATATAAATATATAAATATATAAATATATAAATATATAAATATATAAATATATAAATAAATAAATAAATAAAAAAAAAAATAAATAAATAAAGATAGATAGATAGATAGAGAGATAGATAGATAGATATAGATAGATAGATAGATATGATTCAGTGTGATTTTGCGGGTACGTGTTTATCTTCCTGCTCTCAAAAGCTGAGGCATGTGCAGTAAAACTATTTCTAAATTAAATAATTTTTACATTCATGCC
>NC_090726.1:83012380-83022380 GCF_036898095.1 Palaemon carinicauda | reverse complement strand
GATTAAAAGCAGACGAATTTAAGAAGAGACACCACTGCAAGCAGAATGTGAGCATTTCGAGAATCAGAAGGCGAAAGCAGATAGATTTGAGAAGGAACACTAATGCAAGCAGAATGGCAGCTAGACGTGAGTAGAAGGCGAAGGGTAGATGAATTTAAGAAAGAACACCAATGCAAGCAGAATGACAGCTAGACGTGAATCAGAAGATGAAGAGCAGATGAATTTAAGAAGGAGCACTAATGCACAGATTATTAGCTAGACGTGAAGGAGAAGATGAAGAGGAGATGAATTTAAGAAGGAACACTAATGCAAGCAGAATAGCATCTAGACGTGAGTAGAAGGCGAAAAGAGCAGATGAATTTAAGAAAGAACACCAATGCAAGCAGAATGACAGTTTTACGTGAAGCAGACGATGGAGAGCAGATGAATTTAGGAAGGAACACTAATGGAAGCCGATTGGATGCTAGACATGAAGCTGAAAATTAAAAACACATGAATTTAAGAAGTAATACTAGTGAAAGCAGCATGGCAGCTAGACGTGAAGCAGAAGATGAAGAGCAGATGAATTTAAGAAGGAACACTAATGCACGCAGAATGACAGCTAGGCGTGAGGTAGAAGACGAGGAGCAGATGAATTTAAGAAGGTACACTAATGCATGCATAATGACAGCTAGACGTGAAGCAGACGATGAAGGCCAGATGAATTTAAGACGGAATATTAATGGAGGCAGAATGACCGCTAAATATGAAGCAGAAGATGAATTTAAGAAAGAACACTAATGCTAGAAGAATGGCAGCTAGACATGAAGTAAAAGACGAAAAGATAAATTTAGGAAGGAACACTAATGCAAGCAGAATTGCAGCTAGACGTGATTCTGAAGACTAAGAGCATTTGAATTCAAGAAGGAATACATATGCAAACATAATGACAATTAGACGTGTAGCACAGGATGAACACTAAAGGAATTCTTACCTTGAAAAATAATCAACAAAAAATAGCACCTATAAGACACAAGGAATCAAGAAATCAAAGAATGACTCAAGATCAGGATAACCAACAAAGAATGATTGTCCATCGAAACAAGGAAACATTGGAAGGGCCTGAGAATAGATGCCTTATTTGTAGAGACATATATGCATAAGCTAGAGCATGTGTTTTTAACGCTGTACAAATGTGTCTTGGAGCCTTCACTTATAACCCAAGATAACCCTATGAAACAGAAAACATAGTACAAATTTGCCTAAAGTTAGAACAATGTAATCAATGTGATGCTCAGAAATGTAAGAATGAACCTCATGGCTTGTGTTGCAGTGGAGGAAAAATTACACTGTCTTAGTTAGCTGAGCCTTATGAATATCTTAAAAAATAAAACTTCAAATAAGAACATCACACCAATTAATAAATTTTCTTGAAAAAATACTACTATACAGTAATACTTTCCATATGGCTTCAGTTGGAGCAAAATTTGTGAATAAGGGTGTATGTGTACCTACATTTAAAATCGAAGGACAAATATAGCCTAGAAACGCCCGATAACCTTGCTAGTATTTATATATATATATATATATATATATATATATATATATATATATATATATATATATATATATATATATATATATATATATATATATATATATATATATATATATATGTATATGTATATATATAAATATATATATATATATATATATATATATATATATATATATATATATATATATATATATATATATATATATATATATATATATATATATACATATGTATTTATATATATGTAAATACATATATACTGTATATATATATATATATATATATATATATATATATATATATATATATATATATATATATATATATATATATATATATATATATAACGGATTTTGAGCGAAGCGAAAAATCTATTTTTGGGCTCAAGCCATGTCGTCCTGATGGAAGTTCCTATAGGGTAGCTTCCTAGGGTATATTACAACTACGGCGATATTCCCAGAGAATTTACCTTAAGGTACCAGAATTCTAACTCCTGTAGCGAGTATCCCTCGTGAAAGGGATATCGCGACATATCAGAGGACGTATTCTAGACACGTCACATGGCAATCTACATCCTGGACAGAGATTTCGTCTCGTAGGAGGTGATTGACGAGATACGAATTCGAGAAAGAAAAAGGGGAGCCGCTCCCAAGGCTTCCCTATCCCCCGATTCGTATGCGTGCCTGGCGCCAATCCTGGCGCCATCTGTATTCCTTTTTGCGTAGCTTAACAACTCGGTGTTTTTTCCTGTTTTTCTCGCAAATCTTGGATTTATTCGGCTTTTCATGGCTTCTTCGTCTTCGTTGGCCTCTGATAAGTTGAGTATAGTGTCTGTTATGTATAAATGTAGGCTCTTGGTAAAATTTTGAGTGATTAATAGGATTAATCTTTGATACAAGAGCCGTAGCCTACCAGAGGTGTCCTGGACATTGTCGCTCGCTAGGTATAAATTAGTTAGTCAGAGCGACATTCCTGGTTGTTTTGCTTTAATAAATCTTAGCTATTTAGCTTTACATAGGATTTCCTTTCGTGCTTAGTATTATTTGGCGAAGTATTCGCCATTCTGGCCTACGCTAGGCCATGTAGCCTAGTCGTTTGGTCCTAGTACTTCATGCATGAATTTGGTTTTTCCGAGTGTAATTAAAATTTTATTGAAGCTTTAGGCTATATTTTATACATTTTAGACTGTGTGGAATATTTCCAAGATTGTATACGTGTGAGTTTCGGTGAATTAGGTAATCGATTCTCTTGGTGCCTAGGCTAATTGCTTATGGAGCCTTAGTATACTTTATCATACTCCCCGGTTGCTTTCTTTTCTTCGGAGAAGGTATGCAATCCCTTTCCCTCTGTTTAAGCCTTGGGCTTATCCCTAAGTGGTTTTCTCCGAATTTATTTTCGATAAAACTATACTAGGGTGTTACTGTACCTTCCTGTTCCTGTAGTTATGGTTCAAGAGGGACAGAACAACAGAGTTTTTAGTCTGAGTCTGTGTTGTCTGGCTTGGGGCAGAGTCCCCCTCGCTGACCTAACACATACAAAGGGAGCTTAGCTCCCTTAGGTCACTACCGAAGGTTTCTGTAGTTATGATTCCTTCTTTTGTGATCGACCAGACTAAGTCCTGTTGCTGTTCTCGGGGGAGGATAAGTTCTTCCCTTGGGAGTAGCAACGCCTTCCTTGCTTTGGTGCTCTGGAAGCTGGCAAGTATTGCTGGCCTTTTCCCTTAGATCTCCCTTAGGCTAAGATAAGTTTCTTGGCTGCGGGTGATCTGTCACTAAAGCAAGGTTGGCAGGACCCTCTTGTCCCTTCCCCCTCTATCTCCGTAATGGCCTAGCCATTACTGTACTGTACCTTGCCGGCCGGCAGAGCTGGCCGGCAGGGGTCTTACTGTACTGTACGTCGTTCTACTTCTGGACCTAGTATAGGTTGGGATGTGGAATTGACTCAGCCCATTGCCGGCCGGCAGAGCTGCTGGCCGGCAAGGGTCTTATGTTTTCGAGTGCTGCCCGGACCTCTCTTGGTCCCTCATCCATGCCTGCCGGCAGAGCCGGACGGCATTGGTCAAGGAAGCCTGAATTAGTTTCTCCCCTTCCTTATATGCACTCTTTCGGTTGCCGGGCTTGGAGGTAGTGTACACTCTTATCCCGGCATCCATTCTATTTTCTTCTAGTGCTGTACCTGTCCCGGCTGCCGGCCTATGAGGCCGGCAGCCGGGCAGGTGTAGTTCTCTGGTTCTTTTGCTGCCGGCTGGCATCGGTCTTGTACCTTTGCCGGCCGGCTTATGTCAGCCCTTGTCTGCCGGTCACCAAGAGTGTGGCCGGCAGCTGGGTACTACCTTGTGTAGTTGCTGGCCGGCAGCCATTGCCGGCCAACACTGGCTGTTACCGGCCGGCAGTAGCTGCCGACCGGCACAGGCATTTGAACCAGAGTGCTGCCGCCCTATAGCTGTTAAGTAGTATACTTTAAAGCTAGTTGTGGTGTTTGCCGGCCTGCAAAGGCAGGCCGGCACACATCCCCCTTATACTGTACTAGTATTCTTCTGTATAGCATATACAGTAAGAAGAAAACTATAGTAAAGGTTTTGGTACAGCACTGTATCTTCTAACACTATTGTGTTTTCTTGCACAGCCCTTTACTGTTGCCCTCAGATAGGAAGCTGAGTTCTTCCCTGTCTATTATCCAGGATTTTAAAATCATTGCTTAGGTGTGAGCTCCACCTGTTTCCTATGGAAACCTTGCATTGGTTACTCTAGAAGAGATAAACCTTTTTGATTTTATTATCTGGAAGGCTGCAGCAATGGGTTGTGAGGGAAACACAAGTGTGTGTCTTTCCTTTATGAATTGTTATGCAATAATATGCATATCCAGTGATACATAGTTCACTTGATACTCATGGAAATTTCTTCTCTTTACAGGAGGACCCTCCGAAGTGCGGAAATGTTTTCTGCAATGTCCGCAGCAAGAACCTCTGCGGACATGAGTGTTGTAGGAGACACGCAGCATGCGCTGTCTCCAAGGATGATCTCCAGTATTGGGACCCTCAGGTATGTACTGTATGCACTAACCTGATTACCGAGGCTTTTGATTCCCCTAGAACGGCGGAATCAAGGGATATAGCAAGGGAAAAGCTTCGTACTTGGGTAAGGGGCTTCAAGAAGAACACCTCTGGCCCTTATCTTCCAAGTGAGAAGATGAGGGCGTATCTTTTTCCCCAGGCATCAGCTGATGCAGTGATTCCCCAGCCTCAAGAGGAGATCCCTCAAGATCAAGTCCAGGTGGACGTGGAAGTCGCAGTTGCGATGCAAGACATCCAGTTGGATGACAGGATGTCTGACCTGGACGAACGTTTGGAAGAAGACCTCCTGGCAGAAGGTCAGGATGAAGTTCAAACCCCGGATGTCGTAGAGGATGTGGTCGACGAGGTGTCGGCTACTCCGGTTCAGATGCCGGAGCCTATCCCCCTCAACATCGGCTGGTCTCCCAGTAGAACTGGGACAGGCCCTCTCTTCGATTGTTGGAATGATCCAACAAATGCAGAAGGAGAATCAGGAGAAGGCGGCTGCAATGGAACTGCGTATGCAGTCCCTGGCAGAATCACATAGGCCCCGGAAAAGGCTCAATGTGAAAGACCTTCCCATATGCTCAGATGTTAACCCATGGAGGTATGCTGAGCACATGCCGATGACGACTGGAAAGATCGTCATCTCGGATAAGCTGGGTTCAGTTCTCCTAGAGGAGGTAGAATTCTGGCCCAGCAAGGCATCATATCCGGACTGCTATGTCCGGCTGAGAAAAGAACCAGCTTCAAGGGAGGAGACAGAGCCGAAGGAGGTCATTATTATGGACCACGCTAAGGCTCAAGCCCTACTTTCATCCTCGATGAAAGAGAGGGGCTTCTCTAACTCGAAGGTAGCTGCATTGAGCAAGAAGCTCCCTTCTTTTGTGTCCTCTCCTGATAGAGCCTTCCCCTTTTTACAGAAAGGGTTTGCGGCTGTCCTAAAGGCAGTCGAGGCCGGCAAGCCTTGCCCCTCCCTGGAGGAGTGTAAACCCTTGTCGCTGGCCCTGCCTATGGACCACAAAGACTGGAAGGATGTCCATCTGACATTCTCAGTGGGAAAGTTGGAGGCTGATATTGCCGGACGGCAATTCGGCGAGGACCTCCCCAAGCTGTCCGAATCTCTTTTACGAAAAGAGAGTTCGAGACAAAAGAAAGACTGGCTGCCTCAATGTCTCATCAGACTACTCTTGAGACGATGGCAAGTGACCCCATGGTCCATGAAATGTTCATGGTAGTGGCTAAGTCTCACCTAGCCACAGTGACGAAGGACCTTTATGGCTTCGTCAAGGCAAGGAGAGCTTGCAGGGAGTTCGTGTTCACCGGGGCCTCGGTGAGACACGAGCCAAGGAAGTTAATCTCCTCCAACATTTGGGGAAAAGACCTTTTCCCTACCGATGTGGTCAAAGAGGTTGTTGATAAGGCCGCCGTGGAGAATAGAAACCTTCTCCAGAAGTGGGGCCTGGCTATCAAAAGATAATCTTCCCCGGATGAGGGTCCTCAACCAAAGAGGAAGAATATGAGGACTAGGCTACCGTCTCGGCCAGCCAAGCCTTATAGACAGCAACAGCAACTGCAATTGCCATTGCCTCCAGTGCCCCAGATGGTGGCACAAACCCCGACTACTTTTCAGTGGGTACCCCAGGCTGTGCCAGGTCAGTCAACCACATTCACCCCAACCTTCGAAGGACAGTCTTCTTCCTTTCGTGCAAAACCTAGAGGAGCAGCCAGAGGCTCGTCTAGGCGCCCCTCAAGGGGAAGGGGATTCAGAGGTGGTCGTGGTCAGGGAGGCAAGACCTCAGGACGGCAGTCCAAGTGAAACGATAACGGTAGGAGGGAGACTGATGAAATTTTGGGATCGCTGGACCTTCGATCCCTGGGCCCAAAGCCTACTCAAGAATGGACTGGGCTGGAGCTGGTACAGCACTCCACCCCCGTGCCTTCGGTTTTTCCAACACTCCACCCCCGTTTTGGAGGAGTACGTTCAAGAACTGTTGGAGAAAAAGGTGATCCGAAAGGTGAAGTCCATCAAATTCCAAGGGAGGCTGTTTTGTGTTCCCAAGAAAGACTCGGAAAAGCTCAGAGTCATTCTGGACTTGTCGCCACTCAACAAGTTCATAGTGAATTGCAAATTCAAGATGCTAACACTGCAACACATAAGGACCTTACTGCCCAAGAGGGCATACTCAGTCTCTATAGACTTGTCAGACGCCTATTGGCACATTCCAATCAGCCGTCGACTCTCCCCCTACCTAGGGTTCAGGCTACAACGGAGACTGTACGCCTTCAGAGCCATGCCATTCAGGCTAAACATAGCCCCAAGGATTTTCACGAAGCTTGCGAGCGCAGCTCTCAAACAATTACGCCTAAGGGAATTCAGGTAGTAGCCTACCTGGACGACTGGCTGGTGTGGGCAGCATCCGAGACCGAATGCTTGCAAGCTTCCAGTCAGGTGATCCAGTTCCTAGAGTACCTAGGCTTCAAGATCAACAGAAAAAAGTCTCGACTTTCTCCATCCCAAAAGTTCCAGTGGCTGGGAATCCACTGGGACCTTTTGTCACACAGTTTCTCCATCCCGACGAAGAAAAGGAAGGAGATAGCGGGATCTGTCAAGAGACTTCTAGATTCCGAAAGGATATCAAGACGCGAACAGGAGAGGGTACTAGGCTCTCTCCAGTTTGCTTCAGTGACAGACCCAGTGCTAAGAGCACAGCTAAAGGATGCAACCGGAGTTTGGAGAAGGTATGCATCAAACGCGCGAAGAGACCTGAGAAGACCAGTGCCGCCTCGGCTACGTACTCTTCTCAGACCTTGGTCCCAAGCCAGACATCTAAAGAAGTCGGTTCTTCTTCAGCCACCTCCCCCGTCGATGACGATTCACTCAGACGCCTCAAAGGAGGGATGGGGAGGTAACTCTCATCGGAAAAAAGTCCAGGGGACTTGGTCCAAGCTATTCAGGACCTTTCATATAAACTTTCTAGAAGCTATGGCAGTGCTCCTTACCTTAAAGAAAGTCTCCCCGCGTCACTCGATCCACATAAGATTGGTGATGGACAGCGAGGTGGTTGTGAGATGCTTGAATCGACAAGGGTCGAGGTCACCACCTCTCAACCAAGTGATGTTAGCCATTTTCCGATTGGCGGAAAAGAAGAAGTGGTACCTGTCGGCAGTTCACCTTCAAGGAGTCCGCAATGTGACAGCGGACGCTCTATCCAGGTTCACACCGATAGAGTCGGAATGGTCCTTAGACGCAGGATCATTCTCCTTCATTCTGAATCAAGTCCCAGAACTGCAAATAGACCTCTTTGCGACGAAAGACAACAAGAAGTTGCCCCTGTACGTGTCCCCGTACGAGGACCCCTTAGCGGAAGCAGTGGACGCAATGTCCCTCGACTGGAACAGATGGTCCAGGATTTATCTGTTCCCTCCTCACAACCTTCTGTTGAGGGTCCTCAACAAACTGAGATCCTTCAAGGGGGTAGCGGCAATAGTGGCCCACAAGTGGCCGAACAGTATGTGGTTCCCCTTGGCGTTGGAACTACAGATGAAGTTCGTGCCGCTACCACATCCAGTTCTGACCCAGCGAGTCCAGAAGTCGACAGTCTGCGCTTCATTACAGAAAACCCGGACCCTGCAGCTCATGATTTTCTCGCCTTTGCGGTGAGAAAGCGTTTCGGGATTTCGAAAGCCAGCATAGACTTCCTAGAGGAATATAAGTGCAAATCGACTAGAAGGCAATATGAGTCATCTTGGAGAAAGTGGGTGGCCTTTGTGAAGGCAAAGATTCCGCAGGAGATCTCAACAGACTTCTGCTTATCTTTCTTCATCCACCTCCATGGCCAAGGGTTGGCAGCTAACACGATTTCAGTGTGTAAATCCGCTTTGATGAGACCCATTTTATTTGCCTTCCAGATCGACCTAGGTAACGAGATCTTTAATAAAGTTCCGAAAGCCTGCGCTAGGCTCAGACCTTCAGCACCTCCAAAGCCCATCTCATGGTCTGTAGACAAAGTTCTTCATTTCGCCTCCCTGTTGAGCAATGAAGAATGTGCGTTAAAGGATTTGACGCAAAAAGTTATTTTCCTATTTGCACTCCCGTCCGGGGCCAGGGTTAGTGAGATCGTAGCCCTCTCGAGAGAGGCAGGTCGTGTTCAGTTCCTGGATGGGGGGGATCTGAACCTGTTTCCGGATCCTACGTTTCTCGCCAAGAATGAGTTACCCACCAACAGGTGGGGTCCCCGGAGAATCTGCCCTCTGAAAGAAGATGCATCTCTATGTCCAGTAGAATGCCTAAAGGTCTATCTTCATAGAACTTCAGACTTCAAGGGTGGTCAACTATTCAGGGGAGAAACATCAGGCTCAAATTTATCTCTGAATCAACTCAGAGCGAAAATCACATATTTTATTCGCAGAGCGGATCCTGACAGTACACCCGCAGGTCACGATCCGAGGAAAGTTGCCTCATCCCTAAATTTCTTTAATTGTATGGATTTTGAACATCTCCGTTCATACACGGGCTGGAAGTCTTCCAGGGTGTTCTTTCGCCACTATGCGAAGCAAGTAGAGGAACTTAAGAGATCTGTGGTAGCAGTGGGTCGTGTAGTTAACCCTACTGTTTAACTCTGCGAGGAACAGTGGTCTTAATTGGGACGATTAAGTCCAGGGTGAGTGTGTAGGTACATACTGTACTACAAACTAAATGAGGGCACCAAGTGCCCATATAGACTGTTCCTTCTTTCAAAGGTGAACCTAGCATAAGTTCAGACATGTGTGCCGAGCGTTTCTAACGCTAATGTGATTGATTTGTAATACAGACTTTTATGACTTGATACCTTGGTATCTTATTAAAGTGGTGTTTAATGGTTTTTCTTTCAGATAAACAAGTTCTGCTTACTATCATACTTATGCTTAAAGTTTTGGGTTACCCTCTTTTATATATATATATAATTGTTGTTAACCTGTCTGTTTATTATCTGTCAATAAACTTGTTCTTGAGAACCTTGCGTCTCTTTCACCTGTGTCAATTTATTGGTATAATTGAGCATTTTGATTCTATGTATCTTATCTGGGATTATTCTGATAGAATTGTTCTGTTATGCAAGCTACGTTGCATTGGTTTATGTAGTCCCCTAATGGGAGGACTCCGTCCCTTAAAGGGACGAGGGCGGTTTTATTAGTTTCTTCCTATGCGGATATAAACCTTTGTCCAATACAAGTATTGTGCGGATTACTGGTCAATATATATTGACGCAGTGGTTCTATACAAACTATGCTTTACTTAATATAGGGCGAGACCACTATATTAGCTTGCCTGGTATTCATACATAGATATATGTACTCTTCGAGACTTTCCAGAGTCTAGTAGAACTCTTCCCTGTAGGGGGCAGGAAGCTCTAACATAGTTTTTAGTT
>NC_090726.1:83004880-83007380 GCF_036898095.1 Palaemon carinicauda | reverse complement strand
GGCAGCTAAACGTGAAGCTGAAGACGAATAATTTACGAAGGAACACTAATGCAAACAGAATGGCAATTAGACGTAAAGTACAGTATGAAGACTAAAGGAATTCTTACCTTGAAAATTAATCAACAAAAAATAGAAACTATAAGACATCAGGAATGAGGAAATCAAAGAATAACTATTCATGATAACCAACAAAGAATGATTGTATATCGAAACAAAAAAACATCTGAAGGAACTGAGAATAGTTGCCTTATTTTTAGAGACATGCATGCAGAAGCAAGAACATATGTTATTAACGCTGTACAAATGTGTCTTGGAGCCTTCACTTATAACCCAAGATAACCCTATGAAAGAGAAAACATAGTACAAATTTGCCTAATGTCAGAACAATGTAATCAATGTGATGCTCAGAAATGGAAGAATTAACTTCCTGGCTTGTGTTGAAGCGGAGGAAATTTTTTTAGCTGAGCCTCATGAATACTTGAGAAAAGAAAACTTATCATAGGAACAATAAACCATTCAAAACATTTTCTTGAAAACTTGCCAATATACAATAATACCTTCAAGATGGCTTCAGTCGAAGCAAAATTTATGAATGAGAGTGGATGTATACCTAGTATATGTATATATATATATATATATATATATATATATATATATATATATATATATATATATATATATATACATATACATGTATATAAATATATATATATATATATATATATATATATATATATATATATATATAAATATATATATATATATATATATATATATATATATATATATATATTTATGTATATATATATATATATATATATATATATATATATATATATAAATATATATATAAATATTTATATATTCATACATATATATATATATATATATATATATATATATATATATATATTTATATATATATAAATATAAATATATATATATATATATAATACATATATATATATATATATATATATATATATGTATATATATAAATATATATATATATATATATATATATATATATATATATATATTTACATATATATATACATACATACAGTATATATATATATATATATATATATATATATATATATATATATATATAAATATATAAATATATATATATATACATAAATATATATATATATATATATATATATATATATATATATATATATATATATATATATATATATAATATATATATATATATATATATATATATACATATATATATATATATATATATATATATATATATATATATATATATATACATAGATATATATATATATATATATATATATATATATATATATAAATATATATATATATATATATATATATATATATATATATATATATATCTTTCCCAGAAGAGTCTTGACGTTGTTCATTGCAAGGTTATATTTCAAAAAATAGTCAGCTCAATTCCAATATTTTTTAGCACCCGGAGCAGTAGGACGTATCTCGCCGCCACCTTGGGCATATATATTCATGAATCCCTTTCAGTTTTCATCATATCTCCGATAACATCCAGAAGTTTTTCTTTGTAGACATCAAGAGATTATATATGTCTTTTCCAAGAGCTTGATACAATCATATATCAGTCATCAAAACCAGTATCTTTATTTGCTATTAAGATATATTTTCAATAGCAACTAATATTTCATCATTATGTAAAAACTATATCATCTCAAAATATTTCTTAGGTAAATAAGCGTAGAAATAATATCACACAGGTTTATATTCGTTTATGTTAATCAAGGTCATTATTTACCTTTAAATATGCCGAATATCAAACTTAAAGTCCTATTTTTTCTACATTTGGTACCAAGCGAAGATTGTCTTCAGATATATTTTTTATTTTTTTGTATCCAAATTTTTATCCTAGTTTATATGTGATAGAGAAGGATTTTTATGAATAGTAAAAAGCATTAAGATCAAAATTAAGTATCAAACGAACAACTGAAAGACCACTATTGAAGTATTATTAAAATTCAAAATACATGTCGATTCTGACAATCTATTCACCATCCTTGAAATAAACGAACTCTTTAAAATTTTCCAAATGGATTAGGGAAAGAATATAATGGATATGGGGTCTGTTATGAATGACTATGTGTTAACACTATAATTGTCCCTCTTCTTTCTCGGTAGTGCATGCTAGAGATGTAATCGTAGTTTTATTTACCTTATGAATTGTGTTAGTGTTAAGTGATACCACTATCTGTTTCAGTTTACTTTCTACCGATTTCAAACAGTGAAAATGCCCGCTTTTTTTTTTACAATATTGGGGACTGTCAAATTTAAAGAATAAAAATAAATTTATCTTTCTATCACACGTTTCCTAGTTAGAATGTTAAAAGCAGAAAAGTATTAATATTTCATTAGTCTATCTTTTAAGTTTAGTGAATTGACATATGTTCTAATTGCAAGATGTGCTACTATATTTATTACTACCATATGCTGCGTACAGTCATTTTATTAA
>NC_090726.1:82997380-82999880 GCF_036898095.1 Palaemon carinicauda | reverse complement strand
TCAACAAAAAATAGAAACTATAAGACATCAGGAATGAAGAAATCAAAGAATAACTATTCATGATAACCAACAAAGAATGATTGTATATCGAAACAAAAAAACATCTGAAGGAACTGAGAATAGTTGCCTTATTTTTAGAGACATGCATGCAGAAGCAAGAACATATGTTATTAACGCTGTACAAATGTGTCTTGGAGCCTTCACTTATAACCCAAGATAACCCTATGAAAGAGAAAACATAGTACAAATTTGCCTAATGTCAGAACAATGTAATCAATGTGATGCTCAGAAATGGAAGAATTAACTTCCTGGCTTGTGTTGAAGCGGGGAAAATTTCTTTTAGCTGAGCCTCATGAATACCTGAAAAAAGAAAACTTATCAGAGGAAAAATACACCATTCAAAAAATTTTATTGAAAACTTACCAATATACAATAATACTTTCAAGATGGCTTCAGTCGAAGCCAAATTTATGAATGAGAGCGGATGTATACCTACATCTAAAATCCAAGGGCAAATATACCCAGACAACACCTGGTAACCGTGCAAGTACAGTATATATATATATATATATATATATATATATATATATATATCTATATATATATATATATATATATATATATATATAGATAGATAGATATAGATATAGATATAGATATATATATATATATATATATATATATATATATATATATATATATATATATATATATATATATATATATATGTGTGTGTATATATATATATATATATATATATATATATATATATATACATATATATACATATTTATATATATATATATATATATATATATATATATATGTATATATATATATATATATATATATATATATATATATATATTTACATGTATATATACATACGTATATATATATATATATATATATATATATATATATATATATATATATATATATATATACATTAACATATATATATATATATATATATATATATATATATATATATATATATATATATACACTGTATATATTCATATATATACATATATATAAATATATATATATATATATATATATATATATATATATATATAAATATATATATATATATATATATATATATATATATATATATATATATATATATATATATATATATATATATATATATACGTATATCTTTCCAAGAAGAGTCTTGACGTTGTCCATTGCAAGGTTATATTTCAAAAAATAGTCAGTTCAATTCCAATGTTTTTTAGCACCCTGAGCAGTGGGACGTATCTCGCCGCCACCTTGGGCATATATATTCATGAATCCCTTTCAGTTTTCATCATATCTCCGATAACATCCAGAAGTTTTTCTTTGTAGACATCAAGAGATTATATATGTCTTTTCCAAGAGCTTGATACAATCATATATCAGTCATCAAAACCAGTATCTTTATTTGCTATTAAGATATATTTTCAATAGCAACTAATATTTCATCATTATGTAAAAACTATATCATCTCAAAATATTTCTTAGGTAAATAAGCGTAGAAATAATATCACACAGGTTTATATTCGTTTATGTTAATCAAGGTCATTATTCACCTTTAAATATGCCGAATATCAAACTTAAAGTCCTATTTTTTCTACATTTGGTACCAAGCGAAGATTGTCTTCAGATATATTTTTTATTTTTTTGTATCCAAATTTTTATCCTAGTTTATATGTGATAGAGAAGGATTTTTATGAATAGTAAAAAGCATTAAGATCAAAATTAAGTATCAAACGAACAACTGAAAGACCACTATTGAAGTATTATTAAAATTCAAAATACATGTCGATTCTGACAATCTATTCACCATCCTTGAAATAAACGAACTCTTTAAAATTTTCCAAATGGATTAGGGAAAGAATATAATGGATATGGGGTCTGTTATGAATGACTATGTGTTAACACTATAATTTTCCCTCTTCTTTCTCGGTAGTGCATGCTAGAGATGTAATCGTAGTTTTATTTACCTTATGAATTGTGTTAGTGTTAAGTGATACCACTATCTGTTTCAGTTTACTTTCTACCGATTTCAGGCAGTGGAAATGCCTTTTTATTTTTTTTTTTTTTTTTTTTTTTTTTTTTTTTTTTTTTTTTTTTTTACAATATTGGGCACTGTCAAATTTAAAGAATAAAAATAAATTGATCTTTCTATCACACGTTTCCTAGTTAGAATGTCAAAAGCAGAAAAGTATTAATTTTTCATTAGTCTATCTTTTAAGTTTAGTGAATTGACATGTGTTCTAATTGCAAGAATTGCTGCTATATTCATTACTACCAAATTCTGCGTACAATCATTCTATTGAAGATATATAGTCGTGCTGGTAGTTGCCAATAATATAGCAGAAGTAAAAAAGAAAATATATTACGTAAAGAAGTTTAGGTTTATGGGGAACTTATCTTTATATTATTAGTCTATATACAGTCTCTTTAGATAAAAGAGACTTCAATCAAAATAAAATTAAGAAAAGGGAAG
>NC_090726.1:82987380-82992380 GCF_036898095.1 Palaemon carinicauda | reverse complement strand
TGACTCGAAAGTCAGTGTCTGCTAGAGTTTTGTCAAAAATCGCTGGACAGTGCAATTTTATTTGTAAAGCAGTGTTGCTAGGCAGATTAATGCTAAGAAATGTGTACAAGTTGATCAAACAAAAAAATACATGGGAATCTCAACTAGAACTGGACTCCTGTGCCAAGAAAGATCTCTTGTGGTGGTATGAATCATTAGCAAAAAGGAATGGGAAAGTAATATTACCCTCAGAAGTCGACGGCCAGCTGGTGACAGACGCATCCCAACTTGGTTGGGGAGGGCATTACAAAGAACAGACAACTCAGGGTTCCTAGGGCCCAGAGATGTCTCACCAACACTCTAATGTAAGAGAGTTGATGGCGGTTCTTCTAAGTGTAAGAGCCTTTCTTCCCAGTCTAAAAGGAAACACGATTCAAGTTTTATCAGACAACATCACTACAGTAGCGTACATCAATCATATGGGTGGATCAGTAGTGGAGTTGACAGAAATTGCGAAGTTAATATGGGCCGAGGCTATACAAAACAATCTAACAATTATTGTTCGTCATTTGAGCGGCAAACTAAACACCCAGGTGGATATGTTATCAAGAATGTTGGACAAACACGAGTGGATGTTGTCAAGACCGATGTTCCGGTTTTTGGACTCGATGTGGGGACCTCACACAATAGACAGGTTCGCATCTGCGACATCTACACTGCTACCAATCTACAGCACAAGATTTCTCGACCCAAATGGTATGAAGTTGGAAAAGGGAGAACAACTTTGTAAATCCACCTATAAGACTTTTAGACAAAGTTCTTTCAGTAATAGATGGTCGGAGAGCACATGCTACAGTAATAGCCCCATGGTGGCCAGCTCAGACATGGTTCAAAACTCTAACTCAGTTGTCAATATGTCCACCGGTCAGGGTGTCCAAGAAAGCAATCATTCAGCTGAATCCTGCTATACCAGAGCCACTGCGAAACAGAAGATGGAAAATGTTTGCTTGGAGAGTTTGTGGAAACAACAGGCACTTCAACAGGGGTGGTCACTTCAAGCAGCATCAAGACTGAAATTTGGGTGGGCACAGTCAACAATAAATAATTATAATATGTATCTTGGAAAAATTAAATATTTATGTGATAATTTTGGGAAGGATTTTCCACCTTCCACTTTTAGTGTATTGGCAGAATGTTTATTAGCCATTTCATCAGAGAGTGACAGACCTTCATCAATGCTTAACTGTATGTTGTCCTCACTCTCTCATGTATATACTGCACATTGCAAAATTGACATTACTAATGATGTGTTTATCAAGCAGTTGGTGTTAAGTATTGTAAAATCAAGTAATAAAACCCCGAGAATGATTTCCAATGTTATGCCACTTGATAAATTTTCAAATTTTTTCATTAAATGGGATAATCACACTATTGATGTAAAAAAGTTGAGATTAAGATGTATCTGTTTATTAGCCATTGTTACCATGTTACGGTCCTCGGACATTGCCCCCAAGGCTGTGATGGTCGATGGGTCAGGCAAAGTTCATAACTATTCATTTACAGATGATCAGGTAATCTTTAATGAAAATGGTAGCATGTCTATAATTATTCATGGTAATAAAAATGATAGTAAGAGGCATGGGTTTGTAGTTGATGTAGCACCCGCGAGTGAAATGAACTTATGTCCTGTTCGTACCATGAGATGTTAATTGTATAGAACACAGAACTTTAGAAAGCCTAATGGACCTGTTTTTATATCTTTGAAGAACCCATATGGTGCTCTATCTAGCCAGGCTATAACTAATATATTAAATGAATCTATTGCTTTAGTAGGTTTACCTAGGAAGGTATACTCAGCAAAAAGTTTCCGACCTTCAGGTGCTACCAAAGCTATCTCAGCAGGATTTGATCCTAATATGGTACAAAAAGTAGGTAGATGGAAAACCGGTACAGTATTTTTTTAACATTATGTGCATAGCCATGTTCCAAGGAATTTTACTGATGATTTATTATCTGTTAAAAACTCTTTTTCTTAGTTTAAATCTTTAAAGAACTCACTATTATGTGCAACTATTCAAAATAATAAAGGTGTCTTATTTTGTCAATAATGTTTTTTTTTTTTTTTTTTTTTTTTTTGCCAATTAACGTAAGTTTATTAAAGTGAAGTTAAGGCAAAAGAAAAACATATTTGGTTTGTTGTAGATGCGCAGTGCATCCCGCTGCGCATCTATTATGTCAGTCTGTTCGTTATAGTCTTTATTTGAGTTATACAGGATATGTTAAGTTTATGTACAATTATTGATGCCCATACTATAGAGAAACAGATATGTGCAACTATTCAAAATAATAAAGGTATCTTTTTTTGTCATTAATGTTTTTCTTTTGCCAATTAACGTAAGTTTATTAATATATATATATATATATATATATATATATATATATATATATATATATATATATATATATATATATATATATATATGTGTGTGTGTGTGTGTGTGTGTGTGTGTGTGTG
Source organism: Palaemon carinicauda (assembly GCF_036898095.1). Classification (NCBI taxonomy): domain Eukaryota; kingdom Metazoa; phylum Arthropoda; class Malacostraca; order Decapoda; family Palaemonidae; genus Palaemon; species Palaemon carinicauda. The sequence continues at coordinate 82,989,886 of NC_090726.1, read as the reverse complement.
TGTGTAATGTAATCAAGGCTACTTTAGAACATAAAGTCCTTTTAGATAATAAAATCGGTAAGAAAATAATTTAGTAAGTATCAGAAGGAATAAACAATATATGATTTGTAAAAGCAGAGAAAGAAAGATGAAGGGCATGGAAGGGAAACGTTCGTAACCGCAAATTTGTCTCCTTTGAGAGAGGGAAGACGCACTTTTCTCTGGAGAAAATTTAGTATTCCTTTTATAACCCTCTGACCTTTAGTATAAATGGCAGACACAAAAGAGGGAAAAGGAATGAGCTGGGTTCACACGGAATAAGGATGCCACGTATAATGTTACGAGCTATCTGATTATTATTATTATTATTATTATTATTATTATTATTATTATTATTAGCCAAGCTACAACCCTAGTTGGAAAAGCAAGATTCTATAAGCCCAAGGGCTCCAATAGGGAAAAATAGCCCAGTGAGGAAAGGAGATAAGGAAATAAATAAATGATGAGAATAGATTAACAATAAATCATTCTAAAAACAGTGACAACGTCAAAACAGATATGTCCTATATAAATTATTAACAACGTCAAAAACAGATATGTCATATATAAACTATAAAAAGATTCATGTCAGCCTGGTTAACATAAAAACATTTGCTCCAACTTTGAACTTTTGAAGTTCTACTGATTCAACTACCTGATTAGGAAGATCATCCCACAACTTGGTAATAGCTGGAATAAAACTTCTAGAATACTGTGTAGTATTGAGCCTCAAGATGGAGAAGGCCTGTCTTTTAGAATTAACTGCCTGTCTAGTATTACGAACAGATTAGGACTGTCCGGGGAGATCTGAATGTAAAGGATGGTCAGAGTTATGAAAAATCTTATGCAACATGCATAATGAACTAATTGAACGATGGTGGCAAAGATTAATATCTAAAGCAGGAATTAGAAATTTAATAGACCGTAAGTTTCTGTCCAACAAATTAAGATGAGAATCTGTAGCTGAACACCAAACGGGAGAACAATACTCAAAACAAGGTAGAATGAAAGAATTAAAACACTTCTTCAGAATAGATTGATCACCGAAAATATTATTAAGACTTTCTCAATAAGCCAATTTTGTGTGCAATTAAAGAAGACACAGACCTAATGTGTTTCTCAAAAGTAAATTTGCTATCGAGAATCACACCTAAAATTTTATAAGAGTCATACAAATTTAAAGAAACATGATCAATACTGAGATCCAGATGTTGAGGAGCCACCGTCCTTGACCTTCTTATAATCATACTTCGAGTTTTATTAGGATTAAACTTCATACCCCATAATTTGCACCATGCACTAATTTTAGCAAAATCTCTACTAAGGGACTCACCAACCCCAAATCTACATTCAAGGGATGGAATTGATGCAAAGAGAGCAGCATTATCTGCATATGCATATGATTGTATAATTTCCCACTCTACTAAGATTTGTACTTAAACCATATCCCTTAACATAGGTTACTAAAGGCGTTCCTTTGAAGACGGTTCATTAGTCTTGTGAAAAGTACATGAATAAAATTTCAACGTGCACAATGTATCTTTTTCGATAGCCTGTATCTTGCAACGGGATGGGGAATAAAAATTTCGAGTCAAATACTATTCATCACCACTTTTTCTTCTCTCAACCAAATCATTCTCCTGAAAATATAAATCCATGTTCTACAGTAATGGCCATCGTTACTATACTTTCTTTATTCTGGGATATAGAAAAAAACACAATGTATAAACTTTCAATTGATATAAACAAAAAGTACAGTAAAATCCTGATTGTATTTGTGATATGTTTATTCTTTTAAGGGCTGATTTCTTCAGGAAATGGATTTTCAATTTCAGGTTACTTTTATATCATCTCAAGAACCATTCACAGAGGAGTGATAGAAATATTTCTGAAATAGAGGAATAACTAATATTTATCGTTATAAATAGTAAAGACTGAAAATGTAACTATTTTCTCGAAAAGGTAACAAATTTTTTCCCTCTATGTTTAAAAATTTTGAAGGAGGTGGTGCACCAAGATAGAATACTATTTGTTGTGAAGATTCACCATATCCTAGGAGCATATGATTATATTTTTCAATTAATTGGGTCAAAATTTACGACTAAGGTTACCGAAAAAAAATCACATATACAGAAAACTTTTTGAACGAATCACATGAAATGTGGTGGGATAATTAGCCATGATCCAAGGACAATTTGATTTGGTTTTGTGAGTGAATGGATCAGAAGTAATCGTGGTCAGTGTTTGTATGGTAAGCATGAAACTAGTGACAAAATGTGCATGACTTGAATGCCTATTTTGAAATATACATGATAAGAGAGGGTATGCGCTCGAAAGAGTGCCTGTTCTAGTTTATTTGTTTGTATGTTTGTTTTTCAGGAACTTTACACAAAAACTGCTGTGCCGTTTTTTACAAAATTGGTATTCATGCTTTGTAAGACCCCAGAATAAATGCATTACATTTTTAAGAAAATTCATGAAAGTACAA
>NC_090726.1:82972708-82976880 GCF_036898095.1 Palaemon carinicauda | reverse complement strand
ATAGAAGAAAAATGAATCCCCCTCTGACTCTGTCTCTTTTGATGACTAGAATATTACTGCTCATGTATATATTTCTAAAAAAAAAAGGCAATAATTTTTTACAGTTGCATAAAAAAGGTTTAGTTTGTTAAGGTTATTTCTCCGGTTTACCTTAAATTATGCTTACAAAAACATAAAAAGACATTAAAATAATGAATATACTATGATGTAAATGGATATGAGATATAAATTTCTAGAGCAAGTAGTAATGCCATTTTAGTGATTGATCCAAACATCATTAGCCAGTCAATTATCATGTCCTTTTTTTATATTTATATCCGTCATTCTAATGTATTTACCTGGTAGCATCTCCTTACTTGTAACTTTAATATACTTTTATGTGTTTTTAAATATTAATTTATATATGTAAGAAATTTATCAAGTTGAAAACTATTTGTTTGAAACAATGTATTTGCAAATGTATGGTCCTTTCAATAAGTTAGTGAAAACTGATCTTAATGTCCATCTCGTATATTTGTAACGGTTATCTGGTGAGTTTAGTTGATATTTAATTGTAAATGAAATGTCATTTTGTATTTTTTACACTATTTTCCACCTAAAGACATTAATTAAGCATTGATTTGTAGTGGAAATTTTTTTTTTTTAGATATTTGAATATTATATGAAACCTTTTTTTTTATCAATATCAGAAAAAAAAGTGTTTGATGGAGGTTATCAGTTTATTTAGTATTTTTGTTTTAGAAAAATAAAAGGATTTAAAATTGCCATAAATATAAAAGGCAATAAAACTCCGAAGGTGTAGCTGCTCTCAGGTACATCACACAGAAAAAAGCCCGAAAGATACTTTGATTATGTACTGCCATTATTTTCACCCACATCTTTCAAATGTGCATTGATTTCAAATATATCACAATAACATAATCATTTAGCTATGTCTGAGGTTTTCAGAATTTTATCATAATTACCTAAGGTCCACTATGTATTTCAGCCACCTAGACCCAAGGTTTATTGCTAATATCTTCGAAGCAATCAATCACATCAGCATGATATACTAGGAATTGCTATTTCACACCCCTATCTAATTTTTGATACTACAGTGCATTGGCAAATGTAGCTAATGACGACTTTCATTACGTTATAGCCGATTTTGGTCGCACCAGTGAAGGGATTTCAACAAGTGAGGTTGTGACGACTACCTTGTCTTCTCCACATTCCTTCGTCTCTCTTTTTTTCTGTCTATTGTCGTTCTTAATTTTCATTTTGTATTTTATTTTTTTTTCTAGCTTTATTTTCTCCTGCCAAGAACAAGCCATGAGACTACCATGACGAAATGAACTGTACCGTATTCATACGCTGGCCGATATCACAACTGCCTGCGCTCACATGAGCCATCGTTGCTGGTTAATGGACAATGCTCCCTACCCCTTTCAGCTGACGGAGGAAAGTCATTTCACTTAAATTGCTACTAGAAAAAGCAGAGTTCGTGGAATTGGCTAAGTGCCGCAGGCTACCATTTCCACCACAGGCTACGCATCCTGGGCTGTTACTGATCTGCAAGGAGAACCGGTCAGAGCCTCGCTACACGGCTGACAAAATTATCTGGTCATGGGTCGTGAGGTCCTGCTTTCACCTGCCCATCCTGAGTTAACCACCGTTGAATAAGGGTTTTGCTGTGTGTACTGACATGTGCGTTGAACGTTGCAGAGATTCACTCGGGCTGATAGCAATCAAGTAAGTTTGAGCAGAGGCTGTGAGATGGTCCAGATAGTTCTAGGAACAGTATTGGTCGTCAGCCAATATAAGTGAAGGTGTGAAATCTGTCATCATCACCGAGGACAGCGATGTCGAGGATGACCTGTGTATCCATAATGATATAGAATGAAATAAAATGTATGTTCAGTTATTGTGTCAATATCCTCACCCATCATAGAGAGAGAGAGAGAGAGAGAGAGAGAGAGAGAGAGAGAGAGAGAGAGAGAGAGAGAGTTCTATTATGAAAAAGAATTGAGGAAAAATCAGAATTAAATAAATAATGAAAATTGAGAATGAAAGTAGACAAAAAACGAAAGAGAGAAAGAGAGAAATGAGTGTGGAATGAATGAAAACGCAGACATGCAAGTGAGGTTTAAACAATGAGTAAAGGTAGGTTGGTGATATAACGGATAAGTACCCTAAGGGTGCTTATCTAAATGAATTCGTAAATCTTGACTGGATATGTTTGGGCATGTCCTAGAACTCAGGAGTAATATTACTTTATAATCTGTATTTAGACACGGATTTTTAGATAAAAAATCTGGGAAGGGTGTGAGAAGTATGTTTCCAAGTACCAAACCATTCAATCAATTGGTTTGAAAGATGTAAGCAACAACCCTTGGGACCAGGCGGATAAAATACATAGTAAAGATTACCCAAGAGATAAATTCACAACAGATATTTACACTTTAAGCAGTATACCAATATGGATCGTCTTTTTTTATATGCATATAAAAGCTTAGAACACTCTAATTGAGCAAGTAAAAGCAGGTGATTGTTACTATTAAAAAAAGAAAAAAAAAGAAAAAAAAACAAGTTAACTGAATGATCTCCATCACACGGGCCACATTTAATTGACATATCAAGTTGGTGAAAAATAAAGTCTGCCGTTGCTCGTTTCCTACTAAATGATTAATTTTCTAGAGATTATCGTTAACAACTTGTGAAAATAACATTAACACCAGACTTACTATTTTCTATCATTCTCCTAATGAATGTGTTTGTATTTCTTATTTTGTAAGCTTTCCTTTCTGTTTTTGGTAGATGTGGATGAATATAGTATGCAGCATCACAATTATTTGAAAAAGAATGATGCCTGGTTTTTTTTCAAACCTTGTTATATAATACATACAGACATTGAAGTACCTCAATCTTACAACGCACTATTTGATAAAAGGATTATTCAATGCACGGAAAAAACATAATCATATATGATTACCATCATATAAAAACGTTCAGTTTTTATGTAACTTCCCCTAAGTTACTTTTTCTTTATGATTACTTTCTTCATGAATATTGATTGATGTTTTGGAACTTGTTTTTCTCTATAGAAACATTGAGCCCTAGTAAAAATGTATGATAATGTTTTGAGTGAGATTGAGAGAGTCAAGGAGAACGAACAGTTTTATTTTGAGCATGTCGCTTTCGTTATTTAAAAATAATTGTATTATATTGTATTATATATAATACTGAAGAGTAGTTGATAGGTATTCATTGGTCTTGATATGTAGCGAATTACGATTATTTTTTTTTTCAATGGAATGATAGTGTTATGTGTATAATAATATTTATCCGGTATTCATTCATTTTTCTGTTATCCAAATATTTTTTTTTTGACAAGAGATTACAATAACTTTCAAAACCAATAATCCTTTCTCAAAGACGCTCAATTTGATTACCTATAAAACTCTTCACACAATTCTTCCTTGCAAAGCCTCCAAAATAGGTTGAGCTCTCTGTTAACTGTGAATGGTAAGTAAATTAGGAGCATTACTAAAGGAACACATCTGTTTTGAGATACCATTTGCTTTGAACATTAATGGATGTTCTGCACTTTTGGTCCAGTGGTGCTTCTGTCTCGTTACAGTAACGGTCCAATCCAATATGGTTACACGATTTTAAATGAAAGCGTACACACTGGGGCTCAATTTTGCTCCCGGTACAATCTCGCCCCAGTAACGATTCTTTCAAAAGATATTTTGACCGGAGCGAGACCAAAGTGGACCATGACTGGAGCGCCTGTGTTAATGCATTTGCCGTGCTCCTGCTCCACTGGAGTCGAGCTTCTGGCTTCATAAAAGAAAGTAGTGTTACTTTTTTCCTATGAAATGATGGATAATAAAGGAAATAGCACAAGGGGATCATGTAAAAGATAAATAGATATCTAAAAGAAAGTTTAATTCCATTTAGCAAACATATAGGACAATACTTACAGGTACCTTCAACATAAATACCAACTGAGCAAATGTTGTTTACAAAATAGACAAATTATGTGGTTTCAGATGGAATGTTAATAGAACTAGTGAAATACGAACCATAAATATACGACTTATTTCCCTGTAGTATCGCGATATTCTTGTTCTATAGAATAGGCTATCGTAGATCTTAGTGATAATATGATGAAAAGATAAAACTGAGTG